>NC_137863.1:31766528-31829953 GCF_963924005.1 Protomyctophum bolini | reverse complement strand
CTTATGCTTATACTTTATGCTTATAGTCTCTCGTCAACAGGCGCGCGCCGCAGGCATGCAACTAAAGATCAGACTTAACCGTGTGATTTAACTGTATACATACATACAGCGTGTGATTTAACTGTATACATACAGCGTGTGATTTCGCTGCATCGGCTGTTATTTCGGCCCACTTTGAGTCCACATGAAACACATAACCAGGTCCTTTCAGATGGACAGCGATGAACACCCCCAGCGCCCAGGTGTCCTTTCTATTAGTAACGCCCGACGCCCAAGACGAAGTTTTATCCAAAAGACGAAGTATATTGATATATGAAAACGTATCGCATCGCTCTACAGCCTGGGAGCGCCTGTTGTGCAATCCTCTATGTTGCGCAACAGTGAGACATCATCGACAACGGAAATCTTAAAACGTTAATAACTTGCGATCTAAATCATCCCGTCTGATTATAAAAAAATATCCTGTGTTAGACGGCCCTCTGCTGTCCAGTCGCTAGTTGCGATAGATTTATTCTTACCTCCCGTTGTTGTCGATGGACTTTAGAGTGGTCTTGCTACATCTAGCTGCTACAGCCACATCCTTTAGAGTGGTCTGGCTACATCTAGCTGCTACAGCCACATCCTTTAGAGTGGTCTTGCTACATCTAGCTGCTACAGCCACATCCTTTAGAGTGGTCTGGCTACATCTAGCTGCTACAGCCACATCCTTTAGAGTGGTCTGGCTACATCTAGCTGCTACAGCCACATCCTTTAGAGTGGTCTGGCTACATCTAGCTGCTACAGCCACATCCTTTAGAGTGGTCTGGCTACATCTAGCTGCTACAGCCACATCCTTTAGAGTGGTCTGGCTACATCTAGCTGCTACAGCCACATCCTTTAGAGTGGTCTGGCTACATCTAGCTGCTACAGCCACATCCTTTAGAGTGGTCTGGCTACATCTAGCTGCTACAGCCACATCCTTTAGAGTGGTCTGGCTACATCTAGCTGCTACAGCCACATCTGGAACATCATCCGGTCCGTCCTCCCTTGCTATAAATCGACTGGGCGCTATAATTTAATGGATTAAATAACCCCAGGCAATTAAGGTGTTAATGCTCCTAGTAATTCATTTTCAATGAGACCTGCGTTTTGTTTTTTTCTGGACGCACAGAGAAGTCGAGGGGGGGCGCCAAACGAAGCGTATTTACGTGGTGGGCGCGGTCCTGTGAAATTGTCGCATGCGTGCTCGTTTCGTTCACACGACTAACTAGACCTGGATTGTGTCGAGCTTCTTTTTTTTAATTTTCATACGCTTGCGTCCCTCATGAGCAGACCTGCCGTTGATCCAGACGACAACGTCTGTGTCACTCGGCACGCTCCCCGTCTAGAAGGACCTTAAAGATGGAGTGCCGTGGGGGTTTTTTCCACCCTAAAACATGATCGTCAGGTATTAGTATTTTATAAGGAGGAAGATTTCTTTCAAAATGAAGTGTACAGTATTTGTTAAAATGACGTTTTTATGTGGACACGCCCACCAGTTCATTAGATATGCCTGGTATTGCCTGCATGATGGGTGGTGATCCACCTGAACTGAAGCCACACCCACAGCTGTTGTTGCATGATAAAGGGGGAGGGGTTAGGGGAGGGGATGATATTGTGATTTTTCATTGGCACGATTGACTGTCAAGGTTTCAGCCTCCAGTAAGAAACCTTGAATACAAAGGGAAGACAGGGGGTCTAATGAAGTACTGTCACCTCATAAACACATGACAAACTAGAATAAAATTAATACAAAAATCGCGGCACTCCATCTTTAAGAGCTTCTATCATTGCGGGTAAGTTGTGTTGACAATTAAGGGATCTTGGAGTTCTTAGCTAACACACTGATATTTCAACCACCGGTCCAGCTAAGCTACTTAAGAAAGGTACTGCGTCTTAGTTATCACCTATGCCTATTTCTGTACAAGATGTTTACTTATGTATTTCACCATTACAGCACAGGAGGCTCGAGGTAAAGTGATGATGGTTCATTGTTTTGGTAGTTTTACTTTAGACCAGTGGTTCCCAAACGTTTTCATGTCAAGGACCCCCAAATTGGCACCAATTAGCCTACAGACCCCCGTTTGAAAACATATGCCTGGGACCCCCCCCCAAAGAGAAGATTTTTACGGCTCTGACAGTGGTTCTCAACCCGTTTAATTTCAAGGACCCTCAGTTTGACATGAATTTGGCATGAATTTGAAAATGGCATTTCTATCTCTGGGACCACCAATTTATATAGTAAAATCTATGTTAATTTAACTCTGAGAGTGTGCAAATGGAACCGGACCCTGACGGGTCCATTTGGTTCCTAATTATCATTTAGCTGGGGACCCCCTGGAACTCTCTCAAGGACCCCTAGGGGTCCACGGACCACACTTTAGGAACCACTGGTTTAGCCAATGTTTGGTCTGAGAAAAAAACAAAAACCTTCGGCTTAAAACGCAAAGTTGTTTACATCAGAAAATGATTATTTACCCCATAAATATGATTTATACTCATTCTTGTTTTTTGTAGTTTTTTTGCCAAAAGAACATGAGGCCTTCTCTCACCCTCTCTTTAAACAGACTATATTAATATATATTTCAAAACTAAAACTTGTTTGCTTTCATGAAAAAAAAACGAAAAAAAAACGATGTATTGTATATTCTTATTTAAACAAAGGTGTGCCTTGCAGAGTTGTTTGTATATAAAAGTGTAATAAACTTTGATTGTTAACTTTTACATGTGCTGTTGATTCTATCATGAATGTTTGGACTATAGATGTCCCATACTGTATCGTATCGGAAAAGTATCGGATTGGCCCTTATTTGGTCCTATCGTGTCATATCGGTATCGGTGAATATGCCAGTCTAACCACCAATCCGACACAGCGCGATGCGTTGTGGGCTTGTTGATCGGCTATTTTCAGCAAGTGTAAAAACATTACGACGGCGTCCCACCAAAATACCCTTCTAGTCAAAATAAATAAATAAATAAAACTAGACCAACACTAAAACATTCCAGGTCACTAAAATGTGACTGAAACTAAATGAAAACTATTGAAGAGACTGACTAAAACTAAAATAAAAATGTGCTGCCAAAAACATCACTGAATGGCAATGTCTTCTAAATAAGTTAGTGGTTCTCAAACATTTTCATGTCAATGACCCCCAAGATTATATGTAATTGGCCGCCGACGCCCATCTGAAAAAGATCTGCGCCACATTTTCACGATTTTTCAAAAAATTGCAGACCTACAAGCTCGTAGTGCGGCACTCGGTGCCGTGCTATGAGCTTGTAGATCTGCTATTTTTCAATAGCTAAAGTATAACATAATGCTTAAAACACCAAAAGGGGATTCCTGCCCCAAAATGAGTTAACCAGACATCATCATCAGCATATGTTAAATTGCTCTGTGCTCACTCCCAAGGCCAGTCCCCTGCATGGCGTTTTAGTGCAGTCATCCTATAATATCTCAACAATCTCCCAGCTATAGCGAGTCGTTTGGGCTGAGCTGCTCCAGACAGCAGAACAAGCCTCCCACGGCATCTTTATTTAAGGCTAGCAGTTGGTGTTCTGACAGTTTATTTAAGTCCAGACAGATTCTGTAGAACAGGACAGTAGAGAGCACCGGAGATGATGATAATGAGATGCAGCAGCCAATGCGGGGTGGGGGGTGATGGGGAGTCAGTTAGTCCAATGCGGGGTGGGGGGTGATGGGGAGTCAGTTAGTCCAATGCGGGGTGGGGGGTGATGGGGAGTCAGTTAGTCCCACTGCTGGCCATTGGAAAATAACCAATTTAGGACCGAGACCAGATTCTACAAAAACATGTCTCCTAAATCATGACCAGCCTATATATGTTTCTAATATCAGTGGTTTTCAAACTATTTCATCATGTCAAGGACCCCAAAATGTATATGTAATAGGCCGTCGTCGACCCCCACCCCACCCGTTTGCTCTGAAATATTCCAAGATTTGCGGCAAGTTTTCAAGATTTTTCAAAAATAGCAGATCTACAAGCTCACAGCAGAGCTTGCAGATCTGCTTTTTTTCATTAGCTAAAGTATAACATAGTCCTTTAAACACCAAAAGAGGTTCCCGTCCTGAATGGGATAAGCGAGGCAAATGGCAGCCGCTTGTATACTCCTATACTGCCGTGAGTCAATGGTATCAGCGAGCCACAGATGCTTGCGTACGTGCGTGTGACTGCGTGTGTACGTCGTGGGCAAATGTGTTTGTGCGTGTGCCCATGTAGTGTGTGGATAAATGCCTGAATTCCTGTACATTTTGTGTGTGTGTGTGTGTGTGTGTGTGTGTGTGTGTGTGTGTGTGTGTGTGTGTGTGTGTGTGTGTGTGTGTGTGTGTGTGTGTGTGTGTGTGTGTGTGTTTTCGATTTTCATGAGTTTTGGATATGAATCTATTAACCACGTAAGGGTTATATAGTCGCTGAAATTAATTAATTAGATTACTGTTGGACTCCTATAGGGTTAATAATGATGCACGTTAAGGGGAGGGGTTAAGTAGAGCAGGGGTCTGCAACCTTTTTGAATTTCCATAGCCAGTGTGCCATATCAACATTAATTTTAATGACACAACAAATTCAATTTCTTTTTGATTGTCCACGAATATAACAACTTTCCTTCTTTTTTAATATTTTCTGCATCTCCCAGACTCCCTCCCCAGTCAGAGTTCATAGTTTTAATGAATGTAGAATGTGCAGGATGTAATTTACATACAAATGTGAGGGACTTCGTTAAAAAATATATTAATTTAATTGTTTATTTTAAACCAAAAATACTCTCTCTCACACACAATGTCAGTGTGCCATGTGATCACCCTTTGTGTAAGGTTGCCTACCCCTGAAGTAGAGTGTCTATGCAGGTGGTTAAGTTAAGTAATCAGTATACTCATCAGTATAGACTAGAGAGCATCGCAGTCATGACGACGCCAGGCCAATTAAATCATTCCTAATGCATTTTTCCCATAGGCATTTCCAAAAGTATTCATTTAAAGACCTTTTAAGTGTCGTACAAAGCCAACTCGAGTTGTGACAAATCATGACAACAAACACAATATTTTGGACCAAACAAATAATTACGAAGAAGAAAAACAACAAACCTGTGTTATTACCTGCCGTTTTTTTCTTCTTTCTAACTATTTGTTCTGCCCATTGCGCAGTTGAGACCAAGGAAGCTGAATGCGGAAGTGTTGGCTGCATATAGCCCATTGCGCATGTTTCTTTCCTTCCAGGGAGCAACATGGAGTCCATGCACCGTACGGTCTTCGCTTCCTAACGTTATTTAATTAACCTTGCTTCAGGGCCCCTACTCCTTCACAGGTGTTACCGATGATACTAATTAAGCTATTCCATTCTGGCCTGGAAGTATAGGAAGAGTCCTTTCCATAATGGCTGCTGTGCATATCGCCCTGGTGCCTATAAACTCCTCCCTGCCGCCACTTACAAACACAGACAGGACCTACAGCTGTACTTACAGACACAGACAGGACCTACAGCTGTACTTACAGACACAGACAGGACCTACAGCTGTACTTACAGACACAGACAGGACCTACAGCTGTACTTACAGACACAGACAGGACCTACAGCTGTACTTACAGACACAGACAGGACCTACAGCTGTACTTACAGACACAGACAGTACCTACAGCTGTACTTACAGACACAGACAGGACCTACAGCTGTACTTACAGACACAGACAGTACCTACAGCTGTACTTACAGACACAGACAGGACCTACAGCTGTACTTACAGACACAGACAGGACCTACAGCTGTACTTACAGACACAGACAGGACCTACAGCTGTACTTACAGACACAGACAGGACCTACAGCTGTACTTACAGACACAGACAGGACCTACAGCTGTACTTACAGACACAGACAGGACCTACAGCTGTACTTACAGACACAGACAGGACCTACAGCTGTACTTACAGACACAGACAGGACCTACAGCTGTACTTACAGACACAGACAGGACCTACAGCTGTACTTACAGACACAGACAGTACCTACAGCTGTACTTACAGACACAGACAGGACCTACAGCTGTACTTCCATTCATGCTTCAATAACCTCTCACACAAACCCATCTCACTCCAACCAAATCAACCATCCAAAGATTCCAAACCATCAACTAGCCCAACTAAGACCAACCATGCAACCAGCTAACCTCAAACCCCAGATCAACATGTTGATTAGTCTTACAGCCCATTCTGTACTATTGATCCATTTTACAGCCTGTTTTCTGCACTATTGATCGGTCTTAATTCTTCTGTAAATGAAGCATTCTCATATTGAGCTGTGGTCCCAGCCTTATGCCTTAATTAACATCACTGTAATGGTAATTAACAAGGATAATTAACATTACAGTCCAGTGATTACAGTAATTATACTGTAAACTGTAATGGTTACGGTGAGAGAGGATCTGGTGAACACTGATAGAGACTCAGAGAGACAGTCCTGCTGGGATTTGCTGACACTGTGGGGAGGGAGAGCTTGCTATGAACTGCCGGCGTGCTAAGCTAGTGGTTCTCAACCTTTTCAGGTCGTGACCCCCCCCCCATTTGTAATCTGCCCCTGTGTTGTACTTAAAGGACCACTTCACCACCTTTCAACCTATATAATACCTATTTACTATAGGTATTATATAGGTTGAAACCTATATAATTGGTCCTCACTAATGTTCATGATAAAATATTTAAAATCTACTCGATCTGTGTCTCATATAATTGCATGTGTATCATGTGTACAGTATCTGTTGTAGTTAATTGTAGTTTGGGCCTCGTGGCTTGCTGTACCCCTTCCTCTCTAACAGGTCCAAACATGTAAGTGTTTTTGTTGTTATATCTGTTCATATTGTAAATAAATGTGTCTGGTAAAAACATTCGCTCTGAAAGAATATATATTCAAAGATGTGTGCCACATTTTCACGATTTTTCAAAAATAGCAGATATACAAGCTATGAGTTTGTAGATCCGCATATTTTTCAATAGCTAAATTATAACCTAATGCTTAAAACACCAAAAGGGGTTCCCGCCCGAAATGGGTTAAAAGTGTCTCTCTGAGTTCTGTCCATGTCGGACATGGTGAGTTCATTCTGCTCGTCAGGCTGACAGCTGAGCACGACCGGCTGCGGCCCTCACCCCGAGCAGACACATTTAATTTTATTTATTTAATTAAACTTTATTTAACCAGTAAAAACACACTAAAGGGCCTTTCAAACGGGAAGCGATATAACGCGACTATAGTTCATTTTCAATGATAAGTTGCGGTGCGACAACGCAAGCATATATTTACGTGGGTGCAGTCCCGTGAAACTGTCGCGCACAGGGTACTGCCACACTATCAAAAGAGCTGCGCACGTCCTCGGCTGTCCGCAGCTTCTTTTTCCGGGTTTTTAGACAGCTGGTGGAGGGAGAAAATGCTCCACTTCCGCGGATGACTTGCGCGACGGCCAGCTTCCCGGAAACGCTCTTCTCTGCGGCAGTCGTCCTCGGAGGTGGAGCTTCTTTTCCATCCACCAGCTGTCTAAACCCCACGAAGAAGAAGGACTTCAGGTTCTTCTGACGCGTCTGCGCGCGACAGTGTGCCCAGGCCGATATATGCTCTTTTCATTATTGAAAAATAGCAGACCTACAAGCTTGTATAAGCTTGTGGATCTGCTATTTTTGAAGAATCGTGAAAATGTGGCACAAAGCTTCTGGGGGTCCCTGGAACAGCATATTTTCAGATAGGGGCCCGCGGCCTAATACAGATATAATTCTGAGGGTCCTTGACATGAAAAAGGTTGAGAACCACTGACATATAGAAACGTAGGTTTATCAGAAAACTGTTAGGATTTAGAAGACTTTTTTTTTTAGAATCGGCCTCAGGTCTTAATGGGTATGACACTGTTACAAACCACTAGATTAGCCTACCTGACATGATTTGACCTGTGACCGCGATAGATTAGCGTTCCGACTTGTGATTGAAGGAAAAAGGTCGAAGCATTGTGCTGTGAATAAAGATTGGAGCATTTCAAAGTGAGCTGTGGGCCCCCATCTTGCTTTTTATAGATTGCTAATTTACACACCATCCTGGTGTGTAACTGAAAACATACGCAATGTTATTGTTGGATATCATTCCACACTTTCATACTGATATAATGCATATAGCCTGCAGCTATAGGCATAGCCTACGATTACAATCTAACTTTCATACTGATATAATGCATATAGCCTGCAGCTATAGGCATAGCCTACGATTACAATCTAACTTTCATACTGATATAATGCATATAGCCTGCAGCTATAGGCATAGCCTACGATTACAATCTAACTTTCATACTGATATAATGCATATAGCCTGCAGCTATAGGCATAGCCTACGATTACAATCTAACTTTCATACTGATATAATGTATATAGGGGGGACATTTGAGGTGACAAACTTCTCTGTGATTTTAGATTCCGTATATATACGTATATGCCCAAAGTGGGGCAAAGCAAAACGTCAGTTCCAGGTGCAGCATGAAAATATGAGGTTTATTATAATAGTAATACTACACTTTATTTATATAGCACCTTTCATGACATAAATGCAGCGCCAACGTGCTTCACAGAGCAATAAAAAGAGGGAAAACAAAAAAACACAAAATAGCAAAAGCATAAAATAGCATTAAGACCAAAAGCAGAAACACAAGGTAACATTGAAACAGCAAAGAGCATAAAGCCAGCAGATCAGACAGAACAGTGAGTATACGTGAAAAGAGCACAGAGATGTTAAAAGCTCAACTGAGTGAAGAAGTGGGTCTTGAGCTGTGCTTTAAAGATGTCTACATAGACAGTACTATAGTTGTCAGTGTCATGGATGGTAATGTGTCAACGGCCTGTCATCACAAACGCTTCAGGATCAAAGCCGCGACGTTGACAAAACACTTTTTTCACGTTGTATGTATACGCAAATCCTGGGAGGTTAAGACTTCACCGTGCCTGACATCGATAGTTCCTTCTGTTGCGGAGAACAAGAGGTGGTGTCGGTGCCCCAGAAACGCACGCTTATTGGTCCGATGCCACGGTTTGGAACATGTTCACTCACTGTGTGAAGTTCCTGTTCCTGGAGGAAAGATTGAAAAAAAGCTCACAATGTCAGCGTCGATGTTTTGAGTCAAATACAGGAAAAACTATTGTTGTTTGTATATAGCCTTGAGTCTTAGTCAAATATAAGCATCTATTGAAGAAGAAAATCACTGTAAAGGGCGTGACAGTTCTGTATTGCAGTGGTGAGGTCAACAGACTTCAAATTCCCATTGCTCCCGACATGGTTATTTAGAATAAAGTGTGGGTGAAGATCCTCTATTTAACTACAGACCATGTTTTGAAGGCAAGTGCAAGTGTTGAACTCGGAACCTTCACCCCAGACGGCACCACTGTGTTTGTAATAATATGTCCATTGTCTTGCATGGTCTTTGTGAGTATAGAACCAGGCAACAAACTTGGGGGGAAATAGTCTAAGGGCTCTATTCTCGTCCCCGCCGTTACCCGTGACGCTGCCCGCAAGTCAGCCGATGCCCAAAAGATTACGAGGAGCTTGCTCTGTCCCTAAATAGTATTTTGGTCCAGCGTCACCCGCTACCCCGAAAATGGAGCCCTAAGGGCCCTATCTCGCACCACCCCACCGGCCCTTACCCCTTATCCCTAAACTTATTTGCCATTTTTTACTACTTTAAAACATTTTAAAATACGTCAACTAGCCAGTCTACATCGACACATTGTGAGCTTGTAGATCAGCTATTTGAACTGTTCAAAAATTACAAATAATAAAATAGTAAAAAATTACAAATACGTTTATTTATTTTTGTCACAATCTACAAACTTTTGTAACTACAGTTTTCAAATAATTGTAGCGGAGTAAGAGTACAATATTTGCCTCTGAGATGTAGTGGTTACACTGTAGCACAATTAAAGTATTGTAATTTGGAAATACTAAAGTACAGATACATCAAAATTGTACTTAAGTACAGTACTTTTCAGGCAAACCTATGTTGCTATAGGCCTATATATCGTTTACCAGAAAACACTTTATTCTTTAGGATTTAGACGCCTTTTTCTTTAGAATCGTCCTCAGATCTAAAATGGGTTTACGGGTTAAATCGGTGCTGTCTCTTCTGAACGGAGGTTCGTTTTTAATTATCCTTTTGTTGGGCTTAATGACTTCAGTACCAATCAACCTCATTCCAGCGGCAACAACAGAGGACGGCCAAGCTCAGCCAACCTTAAGGGATGCATCATCAGGCACCAGCCCAGCACATCCATTTGGCTTCTATCTCCACACACACACACACACACACACACACACCCTCTCCATTACGCGCCTGTTCCTTTTCTTGTCTGATGGGACTCATTTCACGACATCCCCTTGTTTTACATGGTGGAATATATATCCATCCTGTCAAATGAAAACGCCATTCATCGCCTTAAACCCTTTTCGTCGGGGCCGTTTACACGTCATCATCAGCCTCATCCTTCGCCGCTGTTATCACAGTTGTCACCTGAGACCAGATTCTACTAAATGTTTTCCAAATCCTGACAGTTTTCTGAAAAACCCTATAAGTATATCAGTGCATGGTTCAAACTATTTCATATAAACCCCCAGAATTATCTGTATTTGGCCACCGACCCCCATCTGAAAATATATTGTTCCATGAAAGTCCAACAACTTAACCACTAGACCAAAGGGATATCCCTCTGGACCAGGGGAGATATTAGACTTTTGAGGCCATCAGGCAGAGGCTCTGCCTCTGAGCCACTCTGCTACATTTGTACAAAGCCCTTAGCAAAACGGCCTGTTCCTGCTGGGTGTATCATGAAAGACAGATGGCAGCAGAGCACAGAGGGTGGTGAGCACGCCAAGGCCTGTTGTTCTCCGATTGAAACAGTAGGGGTCTCTGTTTCTCCATGCAGCACGTCGTCACAAAGAGGGGATTGGTCTGTCATCATGGAGAGAGGTGTGTGTGTGTGTGTGTGTGTGTGTGTGTGTGTGTGTGAGTGAGAGAATAATAAATACAGTAAGAACATTTGAGCTTTGATTGGAGATGACCTAATTCAACACAGGACGTCCCACAATACTCAACAATACTCCCTCAATCTGTCGATCACTCTCTGTCTGTATTCTCTCTCTCTGCATGTCTCTCCTGCTCTCTCACTCTCTCTCTCTCTCTCTCTCTCTCTCTCTCACACGCACGCGCGCGCACACACACACACACACACACACACACGACGTGCACGTACACACACAGAAATTAACACAAAGGGACTAGCGAGAGAAAGAGCGTGTGGGGGGTGGGGGGAGGTCTTCTGGTAGGGAGAGGGCAAGAGATTAATACCAAGGCTTGAGCTAAGCAATTCATATTCCAATTGGAGAAGCATGTTATCTATTTTCTCACACTCTCCCATTCATTGTTCCCTCCTTCCTGCCAGGCCCGCTGCTATCAAACAAGACTTTCAAAGAAAACGATCAATGGATGACAGCTTGTCTAAGGTAGTACGTTGCTGCGAAGACCGGCATGCCAAGCCAACGAGGCATTGAAGAGAGATAGACACGGTACAATCACAGTCACGTCTACACCTCGGGAAGCGTGTCAGGTATTTACAGTAAAGTAGTCTCGCGAGCCAGACCGTTATTGCTCCCACAATTTAAATAAGAATATGGTGAGGTCATCTACAGTATGTCACGTTCGCTCTCCAGCGATTCCAGCGCGGCAGACTCGTTGCGTTGATACACTACTGGGAGGCAAACTGCAGTTGGGCTGCATTAGGGCTCAGCCCTGTAGGCTACTGTCGCGATGGGTTGTGCATGCGTCGATCTGGCGAGCGGGAGACTACTGGGGTTCAATCCCCACTATACCTGCGTAATATACTACAATCTGGCGTAGTCGGCAGGAGCGAGAGATCTGTTCGTGAGCTACGTAAGGGACGTTGTGTGCGGCGGTCTATGGCGTAAAGTGTGAAGCGCGAGGACGTGCTCCAGTGACGTAGAGTCTGTGGGGGCCGGAGGGCCAGGGCCCCATGAGGATTTTCGGGAATTGCACCCAACCGCACTGAAGACAGTCAAGACACTGTCCAACACCGCCCTCCCCTGGCTAAACCAGGCATGGGCCCCATGAGTATTTCCGAACGTGTCAAAGTATCATGAGACTCTCGCTCATCGACAGACTGATGACCAGAGGTGATGACCAGCGGTTTTGAAGGAGTCAAGGGATTTGCATGTCTTAATGACTGTTGGTAGGGCGTTCCACCTTTTAGTGGCATAGGAGCTAAATTTATTGAATCCCTTGTTTGTGCTGAATCTGGGTTGCACATGGTTTGCTGAACTTGGTGTTGTGAGTGTGGACTTAGGACATAAGGAAGTATTTAGACACGTACATGGGTATTTTCGAACCATTGCAAGATGCTGTCGTCAACCCTAAGCCATTCCAGCCTGTCAAAATGGGCAGGGGTGAGGTGGGTTCGGGGAGCGAGGCCAAGTAGCCTGACCAGTTGGTTTTGGGAAGTCGGGAGCCTTGTTTTAAGGGCCTCCATTTGAGGCGCCTGTGGTACCAAGAGGTGCATAGTCGAATAAACCTTGTACGAGGGCTGCTGTTAGGGTCTTCAAGGTGTTTTTGTCGACCAGTGAGGAGATTCTGTACAGGAATCTTGTTCTTAGGTTGACTTTTTTGATTACGTTGGTGGCCATTTTATCACCAGAAAGATTTGCTTCCAGGATGGAACATAGGTATAGGTAATGTAGACGTATTTGTGTATCCCAATGGTCAAATTAGCCTCTGTGATTTTGGGGGATAGTCAATTACCTCAAGAACATATTTACAATTAGTGTAATATAATATCACAAATGTGCCAATATCTCATTTGGCTGACCATTTGCAACACTTTTAAACCCAATATTACTGAGCCCCCCCCCCCCCCCCCCCTGTATAATGTTGTAGAATTTTTTGATTACGATAGATGAAGGATAAACAAATCAGTATTAATTGCAGGACTCCATGGTCAGGATTCAAACTTCATTCTTTTATTTCATAATCCTCAATGTCCCACACACACTTATATTGACAGGCAATGTTCACAACAGATGGTCACTAAAAAACAAATCCTTATATGGACATGGGTCTTGTTAGGTGCAGTCTAGTTTAATCTATTTGTAAATAGATCTGGTGTGGTGAGTTCAGTGAGTTTGCATAATGAGTTTGTCAGAGAAGAACAGGTGGTAATCAGAGGGTTATAATTCCCATCTCCTAGTATAGTAGGCTACATTCAATGAATCAATACCATAGTGAAATGAATTTTGCCACCAAAATAGTTACTGCACTTTGGCTTGGTAGGGCAGACTGACCTACAGTATATGTCATTCTCTTCTTGAGCCTAATCCATCAAGGTTGCTTGCTTCCTTTCCGGAGAGCAGCAGGGAGAGATGAAGGGCTGAGCTGACATGGCCTACATAATATCTCCAATATGCTCTGTCGTAGGACGGTGTCGCGTGGCCGAAATAGCCACCGCAGACACGTCAATGTAGCGCCATTTTTCCAAGGCGCTTTACATTTAGATTGTGCATTACATTCACCCATTCATACAATGGCGGTGGAAACCATGCAAGGCACCAACCTGCACATCGGGATGGAACTGGGAACCCATCCGGCCCTGAGCCACTGCCTCCCCTGCCGTACAGACCTGGTGACCTGGATGAACTTTGTTGTCTGGTGCCAATAATGCTCTCCATTGTTAAACAAAAAAAGCCTGTCTGTCTCTCTGCTTGTCTTTCCCCCTCCCTCCTGTCTTTCCCCCTCCCTCCTTTCTGTCTTTCCCCCTCCCTCCTTGTCTGTCTCATTCTGTCTGTCTCATCCAGCATGTCTGTTGTCTGTTTCGCTCCTTGTCCCAGAGGGAGAAATTATAGGTAGTCATTTCATGCTACGGTAGGGAGTCTCTCTCTCTCTCTCTCTCTCTCTCTTTGCGCGCGCACACACACACACACACACACACACACACACACACACCATTTTTTGATACTATTGTTATTACGACTGCATGTCCTAAAGAGCCAGGTTAAGGTTATTAAATATGCCAAAGCGAATTGTATTTTCGCTCAAGTAAGCTTCTTGGAAATATTCCATCAGAGAAGCCTTTTATTCTTTCCAAATGTAGTTATGAATTTTAAAGCAGACTGGTATTACCGGAGGAGGGAGAGAGGAGTGTGATCAGCATACTGAGTAAAGCCCAGATTGGAATTTCTTGTTCTACAGCAAGGAGCGCTGAAAAGAAGACAGTGGCTGTCAACAGGGAGAGAGGCAATGGAGAGAGAGAGAGAGAGAGAGAGAGAGAGACAGACAGACAGACTGACTGACTGACTGACTGACTGACTGACTGACTGACTGACTGACTGACTGAGAGAGGGGGGAGGGCGGTTGGTGATGAGCAGTTGGTGATGCATTTGGTCACTTTTGAGGCAAAGAGCGTCAATGTAAATTGTTTTGTACCAATGAATGCCATGGATTTAAACTGGGGGGGGGGGGGGTTGGAGGAAATTGAATGAGTGCATTCCATTTGTCACATTAGTATCACTATAATGTATTGGCCTACCCTATAATGTATTGAATGAGTGCATTCCATTTGTCACATTAGTATCACTATAATGTATTGGCCTACCCTCCAAAATATCTCCAAATGTACTGGCTTTTAAAATCTATAGCTTTTTGATAACACAGTAAACACGCACGCACATACTCAATATAATATTTTGTTTCTAGATCCGTTTTCTCTTCCTCTTTCCAGTGTTGGTATTCATGAGCATATGCTTCCGTGTGAAGTCCCCTGTCAATAAATATGCGCAGGCTTAATTGTTCCCATCATAATTAGACTACGATTCTGTTCTTTTTGGCTCACTCAGGTGTATGAAAAAAAAAGCTCTTTCTTTTGTCTCCCGTTTTGGCACTTCTGGTGATTTCCATGACAATAGAAAAAGGAGTAGGGGGCGAGAGAGAGAGAGAGGGGGTGGGGGGGGGGCATTGGAATACAGCCCCATCTGAATCTGAATAGCTTATTAATAGAGCTGGTCCAGGCAAACAGATGGCAGCTGCCAAAAACAAACAGAGAAATCACAGAAATGAAGAACGTAATTCAATTATGTGGGAAGCATTCCTCTTCACACCATTTATTGAGCTTTTTTTTTTTTGCCCATTAATTTGATAGTCCAATAAAATGTAGGCTATAATGAGCTTTATTACTGTTGCTGTCATGAATATTATCAGAGGAAGATAAGCAGAAAATGGGAGCTATGTATTTGGTTAAAATGGGTGGGGTTTAAAAAGAGGCAAGAGCTTGCTCTGGTGCACTGGCCTAAAAGTGGGTCCTTAAAAACTGCTAAAACGTCTGAAATGTATGTATGTAGGTATGTATGTATGTATGTGTGTAGTATTTAAAAAGGGGGGGCTTTTTAGTAAAAAGCCCAGCCCACAAAACCTTCATATATTTAAAACAAATCCAAAATAAGGTTACCAGTGAAGGGCAAAATGCCTATTCACTGGGGACTATGCAAGGCAGAGGCGTCCACCCCCCTGAGTCCAAGTTAAGCTAGACCGCATACCTAAACCAATGTCCGAAATGTCCTCTAAAACCCAAGGGTAAAATGGATATAAAAATAGACAGTAATAAAGCAACCTAAAACCATAAAGGAGTAAAAGTTCACAGCAAGGCCTGGAAACCATTTATTGATTGGACAGATAAAAGAACAGAAAGAGATAAAAATCAACTTCTTTCATTAAGACCAGTGGGTGTTACAGTTAGTAATTTTTTAATCCATCTGTGCTCCATGAGTTTCCGCTGTCCACTGGTCCATCGGACTCCACATTCCAGACCTGAAATGATGAGGTTAGCGATAGGATGGGATTGAAAGGGTGTGTATAGGGTTGTGTGTATGTCTGCTCGTTTGATGTGATATAAGTGTTGTTTGAGTCGTGTTTCTAGTGTGTGTCCGGTTTCTCCTATGTAGTGTTTATGACATTGTGTGCAGGTGATGATGTAGACTATATTGGGTGTGGTCAGAGACAGGGGGTCCGTGATGGGGGAGGAAGTGTGACTATGGGGGTTGTTGATGAATTTGCGGGGTTTGAAATGGAGTGTATGTGGCTGTGGGGGCTTGGGAGGTAAAGTGGAAAATTTGGAATGCACAAGGAGGTCTCCCAGGTTCCTGTTCCTTCTAAGTGCCGAAATGACTTGATGTGTTTGTAATGGGGGGTAGGATTGTTGTGTAGTGGTGAAATTTTGTTTAAATTTGTGGTGAAGTGGTTGGAGTGTATGTGAAAATGTGGTTATGAATGGGAGTAATGTTTTAATTGTAGAGGAGCACTGCAGGGAGTTGAACCCCGTTCCGGTAAACCAGAAGTACCAGTACCAGTGCCTTAGCTTTTGTGTATTCAACTATTTGGGTAACATGTGAGCTTTATCCTCTAATTCATGGGCCTGGATTTTTTTTCTCCAAAAATTCAAAAAACGATGGGCTATACGATGGGCTATAACCCCGTACGATATGGGCTATAGCCCATGGTCCAAAATGATGAGAAACGAGGATAACTTTTTTTTTCAAACTTTCAAAAAACATGGGCTATAACCCATCGTTTTTGTCATTTTGTCATTTTTTTCAAATCCTCAAAAATGATGAAAAACGGCGCGCTATAGTATGCCGTACGATATGGGCTATAGCCCATGGTCCAAAATGATGAGAAACGAGGATAACTTTTTTTTTCAAAATTTCAAAAAACATGGGCTATAACCCATCGTTTTTGTCATTTCGTCATTTTTTTCAAATCCTCAAAAATGATGAAAAACGGCGCGCTATAGTATGCCGTACGATATGGGCTATAGCCCATGGTCCAAAATGATGAGAAACGAGGATAACTTTTTTTTTCAAAATTTCAAAAAACATGGGCTATAACCCATCGTTTTTGTCATTTCGTCATTTTTTTCAAATCCTCAAAAATGATGAAAAACGGCGCGCTATAGTATGCCGTACGATATGGGCTATAGCCCATGGTCCAAAATGATGAGAAACGAGGATAACTTTTTTTTTCAAATTTTCAAAAAACATGGGCTATAACCCATCGTTTTTGTCATTTCGTCATTTTTTTCAAATCCTCAAAAATGATGAAAAACGGCGCGCTATAGTATGCCGTACGATATGGGCTATAGCCCATGGTCCAAAATGATGAGAAACGAGGATAACTTTTTTTTCCAAAATTTCAAAAAACATGGGCTATAACCCATCGTTTTTGTCATTTCGTCATTTTTTTCAAATCCTCAAAAATGATGAAAAACGGCGCGCTATAGTATGCCGTACGATATGGGCTATAGCCCATGGTCCAAAATGATGAGAAACGAGGATAACTTTTTTTTTCAAAATATCAAAAAACATGGGCTATAACCCATCGTTTTTGTCATTTCGTCATTTTTTTCAAATCCTCAAAAATGATGAAAAACGGCGCGCTATAGTATGCCGTACGATATGGGCTATAGCCCATATCGTACAGGGTTATAGCCCAACGTATAGCCCATCGTTTTTTGAAACCACTGAGCTTAATGAGCAAACACCTGCAAAGTGCAAACACTCACCTAGGCTGCAGAGTGGACAGTGAGGACTTCTGTTTCCACTGCAGATTCTTGTAGAAGCTTTTTTTGTTTTTCCACCAGCCTGGTAAAAACACTGACGAGTCTAGTCTACTCGATGTCCATGTCAATTAAATGTTACATTACGAGTTATTAATTAAAACAAACGGCTTGTTGTAACTTGTAACAAACACTAGCAGGCACATGTTGGGAGTTGGCGTGTGTGCGGTTACTTTTTTTTTACCAGAAGGTGCGGTGGTGCGACCTGAGGACTTAAATTGCATGCACGTGGATTGGATTGATTTTCGTCTGAGTCCTTAAATCAGAACCTGGGGAACATAGAACCTGTGGAACATAGAGATGACCCCTTCTTGGGACGAGTACAAAAAAGCACAGAAAGTACAGTTGAATAGAAGAGTAGTAGTTGTAGAGTAGTAGAGCGCATTGGAGAAAAGTGTAAGTGCAGCTATATAAATGCAACATTTACCAAAAGGATTAAACCCAAGAAATCACGATGGCTTGTTTCCATGGAGGTCCTGTGTATAGAATTAATCAAAATATACAGCCCAGGAGTTGTGTTCCGTTAGGAAATGTAACTCAGTTTCCACTTCCATTTTGTGTGCAGTGGATGCATGTCTTCTCTGCCTATGACAGCCTTTCTCAATCTCAGTTGTAGACTTTAAGTGCTCTCTTTTTTATTTTGAGTGGGATCGTGCGAATTCTCACACACACACTAAACTACTTTCTGCACAATTGTATCATGTCCGTCACAGAGTCAAATGAACATGCTTGCACACACTAACTGGAGGAAAGTAAATTCACACAATGACATGCAAATTAATTAACACCTAGCATGCCCATGGGCCTTTGATTGTCAACTTAGCCTCACAATGGTTAGCCAGCTACTTTTAGTTTTGAGGGAAAATGGTCCCAAAATCTACAACTGCTTTTATTTGGTTCAAACATTCAGGAAAGCAGTTGATTATTTGATTCCAGCATTAAAACTTTGCATTATGTCTGAAGTAGTTTATACACAACTGACATGTAACAATGTTACAAAGATATTAAAAACATGAAAAAAAATTCCACAATTTCCGCTTTCCGCAATTTCCGCAAAAAATTGGAAATTGTGGAAATTGCGGAAATTGCGGAAAAAATGCGGAAAATACAACACATTGAGCAGGGCACTGCAGGGAGTTGAACCCCGTTCCGGTAAACCAGAAGTACCAGTACCAGTGCCTTAGCTTTTGTGTATTCAACTATTTGGGTAACATGTGAGCTTTATCCTCTAATTCATGGGCCTGGATTTTTTTTCTCCAAAAATTCAAAAAACGATGGGCTATACGATGGGCTATAACCCCGTACGATATGGGTTATAGCCATGGGCTATAAGCCCATGGTCCAAAATGATGAGAAACGAGGATAACTTTTTTTTCCAAAATTTCAAAAAACATGGGCTATAACCCATCGTTTTTGTGATTTCGTCATTTTTTTCAAATCCTCAAAAATGATGCAAAACGGCGCGCTATAGTATGCCGTACGATATGGGCTATAGCCCATGGTCCAAAATGATGAGAAACGAGGATAACTTTTTTTTTTCAAAATATCAAAAAACATGGGCTATAACCCATCGTTTTTGTCATTTCGTCATTTTTTTCAAATCCTCAAAAATGATGAAAAACGGCGCGCTATAGTATGCCGTACGATATGGGCTATAGCCCATGGTCCAAAATGATGAGAAACGAGGATAACTTTTTTTTTCAAAATTTCAAAAAACATGGGCTATAACCCATCGTTTTTGTCATTTCGTCATTTTTTTCAAATCCTCAAAAATGATGAAAAACGGCGCGCTATAGTATGCCGTACGATATGGGCTATAGCCCATGGTCCAAAATGATGAGAAACGAGGATAACTTTTTTTTTCAAAATATCAAAAAACATGGGCTATAACCCATCGTTTTTGTCATTTCGTCATTTTTTTCAAATCCTCAAAAATGATGAAAAACGGCGCGCTATAGTATGCCGTACGATATGGGCTATAGCCCATGGTCCAAAATGATGAGAAACGAGGATAACTTTTTTTTTCAAAATTTCAAAAAACATGGGCTATAACCCATCGTTTTTGTCATTTCGTCATTTTTTTCAAATCCTCAAAAATGATGAAAAACGGCGCGCTATAGTATGCCGTACGATATGGGCTATAGCCCATGGTCCAAAATGATGAGAAACGAGGATAACTTTTTTTTTCAAAATTTCAAAAAACATGGGAGCTATGTATGTATGTATGTATGTATTTGGTTAAAATGGGTGGGGTTTAAAAAAAGGCAAGAGCTTGCTGTATGTATGTATTATTGTTATTGCAATAAGTTGTTTTATTAATTAAGAGACTCTAGTTTTACTCCACGTCTGTGGAAGAGAAAAGCACAGGAAAGGTCGGTGTGTGTGTGTGTGTGTGTGTGTGTGTGTGTGTGTGTGTGTGTGTGTGTGTGTGTGTGTGTGTGTGTGTGTGTGTGTGCGCGTGTGCATGGGCGGTTTTAATGAATCTGGGTGCACCTGACAATACAAATAATGGTCTCCTGGGAGGAAAGATAAAGTTAGTCTCGCAGACACAAATAGAGTGGAAGTGAGAGAGAGGGGAGGGCAAAGAGATGGAGAGGGTGTATTGGATTTGAAATATGAGAATTGCAATAAAGTGTGTGCATGTTATGTTAGGAGTTAGGACTCTGGGATATGGCCGACAGTGGTGGAAAAAGTATGTTTGTTACTTAAGTAAAAGTATCAATACTGCAATGTAGAACTACTCCATTGCAAGTCGAAGTCTGGTAATCAAAATGTATTTGAGTAAAAATACTAAAGTGTTGCTACCAGTAAGATGCCCTGAGGGCGAGAAGCGATGCACACGCATCCGCCTGGGTGACGGCAGACTGCTGGGCGAGCGCTGGTGCTTGGGCATGGGGGAGTCAGATCTACGCATCCGCCTGGGTGCCAAAGCATTCATGGAATGAATTCTGCACTGGCCATATATCTATATATGCTATAAAAGTTAGCCTCGTTTCTCATCATTTTGGACCATGGGCTATAGCCCATATCGTACGGCATACTATAGCGCGCCGTTTTTCATCATTTTTGAAGATTTGTAAAAAATGATGAAATGACAAAAACGATGGGTTATAGCCCATGTTTTTTGAAATTTTGAAAAAAAAAGTTAGCCTCGTTTCTCATCATTTTGGACCATGGGCTATAGCCCATATCGTACGGCATACTATAGCGCGCCGTTTTTCATCATTTTTGAAGATTTGAAAAAAATGACGAAATGACAAAAACGATGGGTTATAGCCCATGTTTTTTGAAATTTTGGAAAAAAAAGTTAGCCTCGTTTCTCATCATTTTGGACCATGGGCTATAGCCCATATCGTACGGCATACTATAGCGCGCCGTTTTTCATCATTTTTGAAGATTTGAAAAAAATGATGAAATGACAAAAACGATGGGTTATAGCCCATGTTTTTTGAAATTTTGAAAAAAAAAGTTAGCCTCTTTTCTCATCATTTTGGACCATGGGCTATAGCCCATATCGTAAGGCATACTATAGCGCGCCGTTTTTCATCATTTTTGAAGATTTAAAAAAAATGACGAAATGACAAAAACGATGGGTTATAGCCCATGTTTTTTGAAATTTTGAAAAAAAAAGTTAGCCTCGTTTCTCATCATTTTGGACCATGGGCTATAGCCCATATCGTACGGCATACTATAGCGCGCCGTTTTTCATCATTTTTGAAGATTTTAAAAAAATGACGAAATGACAAAAACGATGGGTTATAGCCCATGTTTTTTGAAATTTTGAAAAAAAAAGTTAGCCTCGTTTCTCATCATTTTGGACCATGGGCTATAGCCCATATCGTACGGCATACTATAGCGCGCCGTTTTTCATCATTTTTGAAGATTTGAAAAAAATGATGAAATGACAAAAACGATGGGTTATAGCCCATGTTTTTTGAAATTTTGGAAAAAAAAGTTAGCCTCGTTTCTCATCATTTTGGACCATGGGCTATAGCCCATATCGTACGGAATACTATAGCGCGCCGTTTTTCATCATTTTTGAAGATTTGAAAAAAATGATGAAATGACAAAAACGATGGGTTATAGCCCATGTTTTTTGAAATTTTGAAAAAAAAAGTTAGCCTCGTTTCTCATCATTTTGGACCATGGGCTATAGCCCATATCGTACGGCATACTATAGCGCGCCGTTTTTCATCATTTTTGAAGATTTGAAAAAAATGACGAAATGACAAAAACGATGGGTTATAGCCCATGTTTTTTGAAATTTTGGAAAAAAAAAGTTAGCCTCGTTTCTCATCATTTTGGACCATGGGCTATAGCCCATATCGTACGGCATACTATAGCGCGCCGTTTTTCATCATTTTTGAAGATTTGAAAAAAATGACGAAATGACAAAAACGATGGGTTATAGCCCATGTTTTTTGAAATTTTGAAAAAAAAAGTTAGCCTCGTTTCTCATCATTTTGGACCATGGGCTATAGCCCATATCGTACGGCATACTATAGCGCGCCGTTTTTCATCATTTTTGAAGATTTGAAAAAAATGATGAAATGACAAAAACGATGGGTTATAGCCCATGTTTTTTGAAATTTTGAAAAAAAAAGTTAGCCTCGTATCTCATCATTTTGGACCATGGGCTATAGCCCATATCGTACGGCATACTATAGCGCGCCGTTTTTCATCATTTTTGAAGATTTGTAAAAAATGATGAAATGACAAAAACGATGGGTTATAGCCCATGTTTTTTGAAATTTTGAAAAAAAAAGTTAGCCTCGTTTCTCATCATTTTGGACCATGGGCTATAGCCCATATCGTACGGCATACTATAGCGCGCCGTTTTTCATCATTTTTGAAGATTTGAAAAAAATGACGAAATGACAAAAACGATGGGTTATAGCCCATGTTTTTTGAAATTTTGGAAAAAAAAGTTAGCCTCGTTTCTCATCATTTTGGACCATGGGCTATAGCCCATATCGTACGGCATACTATAGCGCGCCGTTTTTCATCATTTTTGAAGATTTGAAAAAAATGATGAAATGACAAAAACGATGGGTTATAGCCCATGTTTTTTGAAATTTTGAAAAAAAAAGTTAGCCTCTTTTCTCATCATTTTGGACCATGGGCTATAGCCCATATCGTAAGGCATACTATAGCGCGCCGTTTTTCATCATTTTTGAAGATTTAAAAAAAATGACGAAATGACAAAAACGATGGGTTATAGCCCATGTTTTTTGAAATTTTGAAAAAAAAAGTTAGCCTCGTTTCTCATCATTTTGGACCATGGGCTATAGCCCATATCGTACGGCATACTATAGCGCGCCGTTTTTCATCATTTTTGAAGATTTTAAAAAAATGACGAAATGACAAAAACGATGGGTTATAGCCCATGTTTTTTGAAATTTTGAAAAAAAAAGTTAGCCTCGTTTCTCATCATTTTGGACCATGGGCTATAGCCCATATCGTACGGCATACTATAGCGCGCCGTTTTTCATCATTTTTGAAGATTTGAAAAAAATGATGAAATGACAAAAACGATGGGTTATAGCCCATGTTTTTTGAAATTTTGGAAAAAAAAGTTAGCCTCGTTTCTCATCATTTTGGACCATGGGCTATAGCCCATATCGTACGGAATACTATAGCGCGCCGTTTTTCATCATTTTTGAAGATTTGAAAAAAATGATGAAATGACAAAAACGATGGGTTATAGCCCATGTTTTTTGAAATTTTGAAAAAAAAAGTTAGCCTCGTTTCTCATCATTTTGGACCATGGGCTATAGCCCATATCGTACGGCATACTATAGCGCGCCGTTTTTCATCATTTTTGAAGATTTGAAAAAAATGACGAAATGACAAAAACGATGGGTTATAGCCCATGTTTTTTGAAATTTTGGAAAAAAAAAGTTAGCCTCGTTTCTCATCATTTTGGACCATGGGCTATAGCCCATATCGTACGGCATACTATAGCGCGCCGTTTTTCATCATTTTTGAAGATTTGAAAAAAATGACGAAATGACAAAAACGATGGGTTATAGCCCATGTTTTTTGAAATTTTGAAAAAAAAAGTTAGCCTCGTTTCTCATCATTTTGGACCATGGGCTATAGCCCATATCGTACGGCATACTATAGCGCGCCGTTTTTCATCATTTTTGAAGATTTGAAAAAAATGATGAAATGACAAAAACGATGGGTTATAGCCCATGTTTTTTGAAATTTTGAAAAAAAAAGTTAGCCTCGTTTCTCATCATTTTGGACCATGGGCTATAGCCCATATCGTACGGCATACTATAGCGCGCCGTTTTTCATCATTTTTGAAGATTTGAAAAAAATGACGAAATGACAAAAACGATGGGTTATAGCCCATGTTTTTTGAAATTTTGGAAAAAAAAAGTTAGCCTCGTTTCTCATCATTTTGGACCATGGGCTATAGCCCATATCGTACGGCATACTATAGCGCGCCGTTTTTCATCATTTTTGAAGATTTGAAAAAAATGACGAAATGACAAAAACGATGGGTTATAGCCCATGTTTTTTGAAATTTTGAAAAAAAAAGTTAGCCTCGTTTCTCATCATTTTGGACCATGGGCTATAGCCCATATCGTACGGCATACTATAGCGCGCCGTTTTTCATCATTTTTGAAGATTTGAAAAAAATGATGAAATGACAAAAACGATGGGTTATAGCCCATGTTTTTTGAAATTTTGAAAAAAAAAGTTAGCCTCGTATCTCATCATTTTGGACCATGGGCTATAGCCCATATCGTACGGCATACTATAGCGCGCCGTTTTTCATCATTTTTGAAGATTTGTAAAAAATGATGAAATGACAAAAACGATGGGTTATAGCCCATGTTTTTTGAAATTTTGAAAAAAAAAGTTAGCCTCGTTTCTCATCATTTTGGACCATGGGCTATAGCCCATATCGTACGGCATACTATAGCGCGCCGTTTTTCATCATTTTTGAAGATTTGAAAAAAATGACGAAATGACAAAAACGATGGGTTATAGCCCATGTTTTTTGAAATTTTGGAAAATAAAGTTAGCCTCGTTTCTCATCATTTTGGACCATGGGCTATAGCCCATATCGTACGGCATACTATAGCGCGCCGTTTTTCATCATTTTTGAAGATTTGAAAAAAATGATGAAATGACAAAAACGATGGGTTATAGCCCATGTTTTTTGAAATTTTGAAAAAAAAAGTTAGCCTCTTTTCTCATCATTTTGGACCATGGGCTATAGCCCATATCGTAAGGCATACTATAGCGCGCCGTTTTTCATCATTTTTGAAGATTTAAAAAAAATGACGAAATGACAAAAACGATGGGTTATAGCCCATGTTTTTTGAAATTTTGAAAAAAAAAGTTAGCCTCGTTTCTCATCATTTTGGACCATGGGCTATAGCCCATATCGTACGGCATACTATAGCGCGCCGTTTTTCATCATTTTTGAAGATTTTAAAAAAATGACGAAATGACAAAAACGATGGGTTATAGCCCATGTTTTTTGAAATTTTGAAAAAAAAATTTAGCCTCGTTTCTCATCATTTTGGACCATGGGCTATAGCCCATATCGTACGGCATACTATAGCGCGCCGTTTTTCATCATTTTTGAAGATTTGAAAAAAATGATGAAATGACAAAAACGATGGGTTATAGCCCATGTTTTTTGAAATTTTGGAAAAAAAAGTTAGCCTCGTTTCTCATCATTTTGGACCATGGGCTATAGCCCATATCGTACGGAATACTATAGCGCGCCGTTTTTCATCATTTTTGAAGATTTGAAAAAAATGATGAAATGACAAAAACGATGGGTTATAGCCCATGTTTTTTGAAATTTTGAAAAAAAAAGTTAGCCTCGTTTCTCATCATTTTGGACCATGGGCTATAGCCCATATCGTACGGCATACTATAGCGCGCCGTTTTTCATCATTTTTGAAGATTTGAAAAAAATGACGAAATGACAAAAACGATGGGTTATAGCCCATGTTTTTTGAAATTTTGGAAAAAAAAAGTTAGCCTCGTTTCTCATCATTTTGGACCATGGGCTATAGCCCATATCGTACGGCATACTATAGCGCGCCGTTTTTCATCATTTTTGAAGATTTGAAAAAAATGACGAAATGACAAAAACGATGGGTTATAGCCCATGTTTTTTGAAATTTTGAAAAAAAAAGTTAGCCTCGTTTCTCATCATTTTGGACCATGGGCTATAGCCCATATCGTACGGCATACTATAGCGCGCCGTTTTTCATCATTTTTGAAGATTTGAAAAAAATGATGAAATGACAAAAACGATGGGTTATAGCCCATGTTTTTTGAAATTTTGAAAAAAAAAGTTAGCCTCGTATCTCATCATTTTGGACCATGGGCTATAGCCCATATCGTACGGCATACTATAGCGCGCCGTTTTTCATCATTTTTGAAGATTTGAAAAAAATGATGAAATGACAAAAACGATGGGTTATAGCCCATGTTTTTTGAAATTTTGAAAAAAAAAGTTAGCCTCGTTTCTCATCATTTTGGACCATGGGCTATAGCCCATATCGTACGGCATACTATAGCGCGCCGTTTTTCATCATTTTTGAAGATTTGAAAAAAATGACGAAATGACAAAAACGATGGGTTATAGCCCATGTTTTTTGAAATTTTGGAAAAAAAAGTTAGCCTCGTTTCTCATCATTTTGGACCATGGGCTATAGCCCATATCGTACGGCATACTATAGCGCGCCGTTTTTTATCATTTTTGAAGATTTGAAAAAAATGATGAAATGACAAAAACGATGGGTTATAGCCCATGTTTTTTGAAATTTTGAAAAAAAAAGTTAGCCTCGTTTCTCATCATTTTGGACCATGGGCTATAGCCCATATCGTACGGCATACTATAGCGCGCCGTTTTTCATCATTTTTGAAGATTTGAAAAAAATGACGAAATGACAAAAACGATGGGTTATAGCCCATGTTTTTTGAAATTTTGAGAAAAAAAGTTAGCCTCGTTTCTCATCATTTTGGACCATGGGCTATAGCCCATATCGTACGGCATACTATAGCGCGCCGTTTTTCATCATTTTTGAAGATTTGAAAAAAATGATGAAATGACAAAAACGATGGGTTATAGCCCATGTTTTTTGAAATTTTGAAAAAAAAAGTTAGCCTCGTTTCTCATCATTTTGGACCATGGGCTATAGCCCATATCGTACGGCATACTATAGCGCGCCGTTTTTCATCATTTTTGAAGATTTGAAAAAAATGATGAAATGACAAAAACGATGGGTTATAGCCCATGTTTTTTGAAATTTTGAAAAAAAAAGTTAGCCTCGTTTCTCATCATTTTGGACCATGGGCTATAGCCCATATCGTACGGCATACTATAGCGCGCCGTTTTTCATCATTTTTGAAGATTTGAAAAAAATGACGAAATGACAAAAACGATGGGTTATAGCCCATGTTTTTTGAAATTTTGGAAAAAAAAGTTAGCCTCGTTTCTCATCATTTTGGACCATGGGCTATAGCCCATATCGTACGGCATACTATAGCGCGCCGTTTTTCATCATTTTTGAAGATTTGAAAAAAATGATGAAATGACAAAAACGATGGGTTATAGCCCATGTTTTTTGAAATTTTGAAAAAAAAAGTTAGCCTCGTTTCTCATCATTTTGGACCATGGGCTATAGCCCATATCGTACGGCATACTATAGCGCGCCGTTTTTCATCATTTTTGAAGATTTGAAAAAAATGACGAAATGACAAAAACGATGGGTTATAGCCCATGTTTTTTGAAATTTTGAAAAAAAAAGTTAGCCTCGTTTCTCATCATTTTGGACCATGGGCTATAGCCCATATCGTACGGCATACTATAGCGCGCCGTTTTTCATCATTTTTGAAGATTTGAAAAAAATGACGAAATGACAAAAACGATGGGTTATAGCCCATGTTTTTTGAAATTTTGGAAAAAAAAGTTAGCCTCGTTTCTCATCATTTTGGACCATGGGCTATAGCCCATATCGTACGGCATACTATAGCGCGCCGTTTTTCATCATTTTTGAAGATTTGAAAAAAATGATGAAATGACAAAAACGATGGGTTATAGCCCATGTTTTTTGAAATTTTGAAAAAAATAGTTAGCCTCGTTTCTCATCATTTTGGACCATGGGCTATAGCCCATATCGTACGGCATACTATAGCGCGCCGTTTTTCATCATTTTTGAAGATTTGAAAAAAATGATGAAATGACAAAAACGATGGGTTATAGCCCATGTTTTTTGAAATTTTGAAAAAAATAGTTAGCCTCGTTTCTCATCATTTTTGACCATGGGCTATAGCCCATATCGTACGGCATACTATAGCGCGCCGTTTTTCATCATTTTTGAAGATTTTAAAAAAATGACGAAATGACAAAAACGATGGGTTATAGCCCATGTTTTTTGAAATTTTGGAAAAAAAAGTTAGCCTCGTTTCTCATCATTTTGGACCATGGGCTATAGCCCATATCGTACGGCATACTATAGCGCGCCGTTTTTCATCATTTTTGAAGATTTGAAAAAAATGACGAAATGACAAAAACGATGGGTTATAGCCCATGTTTTTTGAAATTTTGAAAAAAAAAGTTAGCCTCGTTTCTCATCATTTTGGACCATGGGCTATAGCCCATATCGTACGGCATACTATAGCGCGCCGTTTTTCATCATTTTTGAAGATTTGAAAAAAATGATGAAATGACAAAAACGATGGGTTATAGCCCATGTTTTTTGAAATTTTGAAAAAAAAAGTTAGCCTCGTTTCTCATCATTTTGGACCATGGGCTATAGCCCATATCGTACGGCATACTATAGCGCGCCGTTTTTCATCATTTTTGAAGATTTGAAAAAAATGACGAAATGACAAAAACGATGGGTTATAGCCCATGTTTTTTGAAATTTTGGAAAAAAAAGTTAGCCTCGTTTCTCATCATTTTGGACCATGGGCTATAGCCCATATCGTACGGCATACTATAGCGCGCCGTTTTTCATCATTTTTGAAGATTTGAAAAAAATGATGAAATGACAAAAACGATGGGTTATAGCCCATGTTTTTTGAAATTTTGAAAAAAATAGTTAGCCTCGTTTCTCATCATTTTGGACCATGGGCTATAGCCCATATCGTACGGCATACTATAGCGCGCCGTTTTTCATCATTTTTGAAGATTTTAAAAAAATGACGAAATGACAAAAACGATGGGTTATAGCCCATGTTTTTTGAAATTTTGGAAAAAAAAGTTAGCCTCGTTTCTCATCATTTTGGACCATGGGCTATAGCCCATATCGTACGGCATACTATAGCGCGCCGTTTTTCATCATTTTTGAAGATTTGAAAAAAATAATGAAATGACAAAAACGATGGGTTATAGCCCATGTTTTTTGAAATTTTGAAAAAAAAAGTTAGCCTCGTTTCTCATCATTTTGGACCATGGGCTATAGCCCATATCGTACGGCATACTATAGCGCGCCGTTTTTCATCATTTTTGAAGATTTGAAAAAAATGATGAAATGACAAAAACGATGGGTTATAGCCCATGTTTTTTGAAATTTTGAAAAAAAAAGTTAGCCTCGTTTCTCATCATTTTGGACCATGGGCTATAGCCCATATCGTACGGCATACTATAGCGCGCCGTTTTTCATCATTTTTGAAGATTTGAAAAAAATGATGAAATGACAAAAACGATGGGTTATAGCCCATGTTTTTTGAAATTTTGAAAAAAAAAGTTAGCCTCGTTTCTCATCATTTTGGACCATGGGCTATAGCCCATATCGTACGGCATACTATAGCGCGCCGTTTTTCATCATTTTTGAAGATTTGAAAAAAATGACGAAATGACAAAAACGATGGGTTATAGCCCATGTTTTTTGAAATTTTGGAAAAAAAAGTTAGCCTCGTTTCTCATCATTTTGGACCATGGGCTATAGCCCATATCGTACGGCATACTATAGCGCGCCGTTTTTCATCATTTTTGAAGATTTGAAAAAAATGATGAAATGACAAAAACGATGGGTTATAGCCCATGTTTTTTGAAATTTTGAAAAAAAAAGTTAGCCTCGTTTCTCATCATTTTGGACCATGGGCTATAGCCCATATCGTACGGCATACTATAGCGCGCCGTTTTTCATCATTTTTGAAGATTTGAAAAAAATGATGAAATGACAAAAACGATGGGTTATAGCCCATGTTTTTTGAAATTTTGAAAAAAAAAGTTAGCCTCGTTTCTCATCATTTTGGACCATGGGCTATAGCCCATATCGTACGGCATACTATAGCGCGCCGTTTTTCATCATTTTTGAAGATTTGAAAAAAATGATGAAATGACAAAAACGATGGGTTATAGCCCATGTTTTTTGAAATTTTGAAAAAAAAAGTTAGCCTCGTTTCTCATCATTTTGGACCATGGGCTATAGCCCATATCGTACGGCATACTATAGCGCGCCGTTTTTCATCATTTTTGAAGATTTGAAAAAAATGACGAAATGACAAAAACGATGGGTTATAGCCCATGTTTTTTGAAATTTTGGAAAAAAAAGTTAGCCTCGTTTCTCATCATTTTGGACCATGGGCTATAGCCCATATCGTACGGCATACTATAGCGCGCCGTTTTTTATCATTTTTGAAGATTTGAAAAAAATGATGAAATGACAAAAACGATGGGTTATAGCCCATGTTTTTTGAAATTTTGAAAAAAAAAGTTAGCCTCGTTTCTCATCATTTTGGACCATGGGCTATAGCCCATATCGTACGGCATACTATAGCGCGCCGTTTTTCATCATTTTTGAAGATTTGAAAAAAATGACGAAATGACAAAAACGATGGGTTATAGCCCATGTTTTTTGAAATTTTGAGAAAAAAAGTTAGCCTCGTTTCTCATCATTTTGGACCATGGGCTATAGCCCATATCGTACGGCATACTATAGCGCGCCGTTTTTCATCATTTTTGAAGATTTGAAAAAAATGATGAAATGACAAAAACGATGGGTTATAGCCCATGTTTTTTGAAATTTTGAAAAAAAAAGTTAGCCTCGTTTCTCATCATTTTGGACCATGGGCTATAGCCCATATCGTACGGCATACTATAGCGCGCCGTTTTTCATCATTTTTGAAGATTTGAAAAAAATGATGAAATGACAAAAACGATGGGTTATAGCCCATGTTTTTTGAAATTTTGAAAAAAAAAGTTAGCCTCGTTTCTCATCATTTTGGACCATGGGCTATAGCCCATATCGTACGGCATACTATAGCGCGCCGTTTTTCATCATTTTTGAAGATTTGAAAAAAATGACGAAATGACAAAAACGATGGGTTATAGCCCATGTTTTTTGAAATTTTGGAAAAAAAAGTTAGCCTCGTTTCTCATCATTTTGGACCATGGGCTATAGCCCATATCGTACGGCATACTATAGCGCGCCGTTTTTCATCATTTTTGAAGATTTGAAAAAAATGATGAAATGACAAAAACGATGGGTTATAGCCCATGTTTTTTGAAATTTTGAAAAAAAAAGTTAGCCTCGTTTCTCATCATTTTGGACCATGGGCTATAGCCCATATCGTACGGCATACTATAGCGCGCCGTTTTTCATCATTTTTGAAGATTTGAAAAAAATGACGAAATGACAAAAACGATGGGTTATAGCCCATGTTTTTTGAAATTTTGAAAAAAAAAGTTAGCCTCGTTTCTCATCATTTTGGACCATGGGCTATAGCCCATATCGTACGGCATACTATAGCGCGCCGTTTTTCATCATTTTTGAAGATTTGAAAAAAATGACGAAATGACAAAAACGATGGGTTATAGCCCATGTTTTTTGAAATTTTGGAAAAAAAAGTTAGCCTCGTTTCTCATCATTTTGGACCATGGGCTATAGCCCATATCGTACGGCATACTATAGCGCGCCGTTTTTCATCATTTTTGAAGATTTGAAAAAAATGATGAAATGACAAAAACGATGGGTTATAGCCCATGTTTTTTGAAATTTTGAAAAAAATAGTTAGCCTCGTTTCTCATCATTTTGGACCATGGGCTATAGCCCATATCGTACGGCATACTATAGCGCGCCGTTTTTCATCATTTTTGAAGATTTGAAAAAAATTATGAAATGACAAAAACGATGGGTTATAGCCCATGTTTTTTGAAATTTTGAAAAAAATAGTTAGCCTCGTTTCTCATCATTTTTGACCATGGGCTATAGCCCATATCGTACGGCATACTATAGCGCGCCGTTTTTCATCATTTTTGAAGATTTTAAAAAAATGACGAAATGACAAAAACGATGGGTTATAGCCCATGTTTTTTGAAATTTTGAAAAAAAAAGTTAGCCTCGTTTCTCATCATTTTGGACCATGGGCTATAGCCCATATCGTACGGCATACTATAGCGCGCCGTTTTTCATCATTTTTGAAGATTTGAAAAAAATGACGAAATGACAAAAACGATGGGTTATAGCCCATGTTTTTTGAAATTTTGAAAAAAAAAGTTAGCCTCGTTTCTCATCATTTTGGACCATGGGCTATAGCCCATATCGTACGGCATACTATAGCGCGCCGTTTTTCATCATTTTTGAAGATTTGAAAAAAATGATGAAATGACAAAAACGATGGGTTATAGCCCATGTTTTTTGAAATTTTGAAAAAAAAAGTTAGCCTCGTTTCTCATCATTTTGGACCATGGGCTATAGCCCATATCGTACGGCATACTATAGCGCGCCGTTTTTCATCATTTTTGAAGATTTGAAAAAAATGACGAAATGACAAAAACGATGGGTTATAGCCCATGTTTTTTGAAATTTTGGAAAAAAAAGTTAGCCTCGTTTCTCATCATTTTGGACCATGGGCTATAGCCCATATCGTACGGCATACTATAGCGCGCCGTTTTTCATCATTTTTGAAGATTTGAAAAAAATGATGAAATGACAAAAACGATGGGTTATAGCCCATGTTTTTTGAAATTTTGAAAAAAATAGTTAGCCTCGTTTCTCATCATTTTGGACCATGGGCTATAGCCCATATCGTACGGCATACTATAGCGCGCCGTTTTTCATCATTTTTGAAGATTTTTAAAAAATGACGAAATGACAAAAACGATGGGTTATAGCCCATGTTTTTTGAAATTTTGGAAAAAAAAGTTAGCCTCGTTTCTCATCATTTTGGACCATGGGCTATAGCCCATATCGTACGGCATACTATAGCGCGCCGTTTTTCATCATTTTTGAAGATTTAAAAAAAAATGACGAAATGACAAAAACGATGGGTTATAGCCCATGTTTTTTGAAATTTTGAAAAAAAAAGTTAGCCTCGTTTCTCATCATTTTGGACCATGGGCTATAGCCCATATCGTACGGCATACTATAGCGCGCCGTTTTTCATCATTTTTGAAGATTTAAAAAAAATGACGAAATGACAAAAACGATGGGTTATAGCCCATGTTTTTTGAAATTTTGAAAAAAAAAGTTAGCCTAGTTTCTCATCATTTTGGACCATGGGCTATAGCCCATATCGTACGGCATACTATAGCGCACCGTTTTTCATCATTTTTGAAGATTTGAAAAAAATTATGAAATGACAAAAACGATGGGTTATAGCCCATGTTTTTTGAAATTTTGAAAAAAAAAGTTAGCCTCGTTTCTCATCATTTTGGACCATGGGCTATAGCCCATATCGTACGGCATACTATAGCGCGCCGTTTTTCATCATTTTTGAAGATTTGAAAAAAATGATGAAATGACAAAAACGATGGGTTATAGCCCATGTTTTTTGAAATTTTGAAAGAAAAAGTTAGCCTCGTTTCTCATCATTTTGGACCATGGGCTATAGCCCATATCGTACGGCATACTATAGCGCGCCGTTTTTCATCATTTTTGAAGATTTTAAAAAAATGACGAAATGACAAAAACGATGGGTTATAGCCCATGTTTTTTGAAATTTTGAAAAAAAAAGTTAGCCTCGTTTCTCATCATTTTGGACCATGGGCTATAGCCCATATCGTACGGCATACTATAGCGCGCCGTTTTTCATCATTTTTGAAGATTTGAAAAAAATTACGAAATGACAAAAACGATGGGTTATAGCCCATGTTTTTTGAAATTTTGAAAAAAAAAGTTAGCCTCGTTTCTCATCATTTTGGACCATGGGCTATAGCCCATATCGTACGGCATACTATAGCGCGCCGTTATTCATCATTTTTGAAGATTTGAAAAAAATTATGAAATGACAAAAACGATGGGTTATAGCCCATGTTTTTTGAAATTTTGAAAAAAAAAGTTAGCCTCGTTTCTCATCATTTTGGACCATGGGCTATAGCCCATATCGTACGGCATACTATAGCGCGCCGTTTTTCATCATTTTTGAAGATTTGAAAAAAATGATGAAATGACAAAAACGATGGGTTATAGCCCATGTTTTTTGAAATTTTGGAAAAAAAAGTTAGCCTCGTTTCTCATCATTTTGGACCATGGGCTATAGCCCATATCGTACGGCATACTATAGCGCGCCGTTTTTCATCATTTTTGAAGATTTTTAAAAAATGACGAAATGACAAAAACGATGGGTTATAGCCCATGTTTTTTGAAATTTTGAAAAAAAAAGTTAGCCTCGTTTCTCATCATTTTGGACCATGGGCTATAGCCCATATCGTACGGCATACTATAGCGCGCCGTTTTTCATCATTTTTGAAGATTTGAAAAAAATGATGAAATGACAAAAACGATGGGTTATAGCCCATGTTTTTTGAAATTTTGAAAAAAAAAGTTAGCCTCGTTTCTCATCATTTTGGACCATGGGCTATAGCCCATATCGTACGGCATACTATAGCGCGCCGTTTTTCATCATTTTTGAAGATTTGAAAAAAATGACGAAATGACAAAAACGATGGGTTATAGCCCATGTTTTTTGAAATTTTGAAAGAAAAAGTTAGCCTCGTTTCTCATCATTTTGGACCATGGGCTATAGCCCATATCGTACGGCATACTATAGCGCGCCGTTTTTCATCATTTTTGAAGATTTTAAAAAAATGACGAAATGACAAAAACGATGGGTTATAGCCCATGTTTTTTGAAATTTTGAAAAAAAAAGTTAGCCTCGTTTCTCATCATTTTGGACCATGGGCTATAGCCCATATCGTACGGCATACTATAGCGCGCCGTTTTTCATCATTTTTGAAGATTTAAAAAAAATTACGAAATGACAAAAACGATGGGTTATAGCCCATGTTTTTTGAAATTTTGAAAAAAAAAGTTAGCCTCGTTTCTCATCATTTTGGACCATGGGCTATAGCCCATATCGTACGGCATACTATAGCGCGCCGTTATTCATCATTTTTGAAGATTTGAAAAAAATGACGAAATGACAAAAACGATGGGTTATAGCCCATGTTTTTTGAAATTTTGAAAAAAAAAGTTAGCCTCGTTTCTCATCATTTTGGACCATGGGCTATAGCCCATATCGTACGGCATACTATAGCGCGCCGTTTTTCATCATTTTTGAAGATTTGAAAAAAATGATGAAATGACAAAAACGATGGGTTATAGCCCATGTTTTTTGAAATTTTGAAAAAAAAAGTTAGCCTCGTTTCTCATCATTTTGGACCATGGGCTATAGCCCATATCGTACGGCATACTATAGCGCGCCGTTTTTCATCATTTTTGAAGATTTGAAAAAAATGATGAAATGACAAAAACGATGGGTTATAGCCCATGTTTTTTGAAATTTTGAAAAAAAAAGTTAGCCTCGTTTCTCATCATTTTGGACCATGGGCTATAGCCCATATCGTACGGCATACTATAGCGCGCCGTTTTTCATCATTTTTGAAGATTTGAAAAAAATGACGAAATGACAAAAACGATGGGTTATAGCCCATGTTTTTTGAAATTTTGAAAGAAAAAGTTAGCCTCGTTTCTCATCATTTTGGACCATGGGCTATAGCCCATATCGTACGGCATACTATAGCGCGCCGTTTTTCATCATTTTTGAAGATTTTAAAAAAATGACGAAATGACAAAAACGATGGGTTATAGCCCATGTTTTTTGAAATTTTGAAAAAAAAAGTTAGCCTCGTTTCTCATCATTTTGGACCATGGGCTATAGCCCATATCGTACGGCATACTATAGCGCGCCGTTTTTCATCATTTTTGAAGATTTAAAAAAAATTACGAAATGACAAAAACGATGGGTTATAGCCCATGTTTTTTGAAATTTTGAAAAAAAAAGTTAGCCTCGTTTCTCATCATTTTGGACCATGGGCTATAGCCCATATCGTACGGCATACTATAGCGCGCCGTTATTCATCATTTTTGAAGATTTGAAAAAAATGACGAAATGACAAAAACGATGGGTTATAGCCCATGTTTTTTGAAATTTTGAAAAAAAAAGTTAGCCTCGTTTCTCATCATTTTGGACCATGGGCTATAGCCCATATCGTACGGCATACTATAGCGCGCCGTTTTTCATCATTTTTGAAGATTTGAAAAAAATGATGAAATGACAAAAACGATGGGTTATAGCCCATGTTTTTTGAAATTTTGGAAAAAAAAGTTAGCCTCGTTTCTCATCATTTTGGACCATGGGCTATAGCCCATATCGTACGGCATACTATAGCGCGCCGTTTTTCATCATTTTTGAAGATTTAAAAAAAATGATGAAATGACAAAAACGATGGGTTATAGCCCATGTTTTTTGAAATTTTGAAAAAAAAAGTTAGCCTCGTTTCTCATCATTTTGGACCATGGGCTATAGCCCATATCGTACGGCATACTATAGCGCGCCGTTTTTCATCATTTTTGAAGATTTGAAAAAAATGACGAAATGACAAAAACGATGGGTTATAGCCCATGTTTTTTGAAATTTTGAAAAAAAAAGTTAGCCTCGTTTCTCATCATTTTGGACCATGGGCTATAGCCCATATCGTACGGCATACTATAGCGCGCCGTTTTTCATCATTTTTGAAGATTTTAAAAAAATGACGAAATGACAAAAACGATGGGTTATAGCCCATGTTTTTTGAAATTTTGGAAAAAAAAGTTAGCCTCGTTTCTCATCATTTTGGACCATGGGCTATAGCCCATATCGTACGGCATACTAAAGCGCGCCGTTTTTCATCATTTTTGAAGATTTGAAAAAAATTATGAAATGACAAAAACGATGGGTTATAGCCCATGTTTTTTGAAATTTTGAAAAAAAAAGTTAGCCTCGTTTCTCATCATTTTGGACCATGGGCTATAGCCCATATCGTACGGCATACTATAGCGCGCCGTTTTTCATCATTTTTGAAGATTTGAAAAAAATGATGAAATGACAAAAACGATGGGTTATAGCCCATGTTTTTTGAAATTTTGGAAAAAAAAGTTAGCCTCGTTTCTCATCATTTTGGACCATGGGCTATAGCCCATATCGTACGGCATACTATAGCGCGCCGTTTTTCATCATTTTTGAAGATTTGAAAAAAATGATGAAATGACAAAAACGATAAGTTATAGCCCATGTTTTTTGAAATTTTGAAAAAAAAAGTTAGCCTCGTTTCTCATCATTTTGGACCATGGGCTATAGCCCATATCGTAAGGCATACTATAGCGCGCCGTTTTTCATCATTTTTGAAGATTTAAAAAAAATGACGAAATGACAAAAACGATGGGTTATAGCCTTAGAGTATATATGAATAGAGACGGCACCCAAGTTCTCCTCCCGTCCACTTGCATTGAGTTGCTCAGAAGCGCATGAGGCGAATCCACTCCTCCTTCCGGTTTAGGAGCCCTGTGCATTCTGGATTTTTGCCCTCAAACACATGAACGCGCGACGACCGACACATGAACTAGCATCGTGCGTGTGTGCGTGTGCGTGCTACTCGTGGTGAACGCGCATCGCTATGTTGGCAGCAGACTCGCCTTTTTACAGTCTATGCCAGGCATAGATGGTATAGTATCGTCTGCCCCCCCAGTGTTTTCGGAAAGGAAATATAAAACCATAGCTGTTTTTATCATATTAGCATTTTGAATAGATTAAGAACATGGATGTATCTGATTCTTTAAATTCGTTATTTTTATACACCTCTATGAACTGTTTACACACCATATAATATAATATTAATGCAATAAACTGAAGTTCATTCCAACTTGTGTTATTGTGTGGTGCAGTGCTGCAGTTGAATATTTGCTTTTAAAGGGACTTTATACTTTTGCTAATTCACATTTAGAAGAAAGTGAAAATATAGGCTACATACATTTTACAAATACACTTTACCAATGACAATGTAGAACAATTTTAGCTCTGAAGAACACTTTAAGCCTGCATGGCAAATGCAAGGTCACAGCACCACTCTAAACTATTAAATAATAATGCTACAGATCTCTAATAAAATGCCAAAATACAATAAATGATGGGTTATTTTTCATAGCACTTGTAGCACTATGAATGCAAATATAATAAATATTAAATATGTATCAGACAACCAACAAATGTAATACAAACTATATATTTATATAACAAAATAATATTTAAAGTGTGACAATATTGTCACAATTGTAAAATTGTAATTGAAAAAGAATGTCAATATAGTTTAAAAAAGAGCATTTTGACACTTGTCATGCCAATTTGCGCACCACTATGAGCAATGACTTTTTAGACATATTACTAACAAAAATACCAAATCGTACATGATCTACTGCTTGACCAGACAGATATTGTTTTTGGTTCTTTAGACAATATGAACATATTCCAATATCTGATATGCAGAATAAATGCTGCGTAGGCTATTCTATGCCATTCAGGTTCATATATGTGCATAGGAAATATGTCTCAAAACTGGATGTACAGTATTCCAGTCCCACTGTTGTTTATCCAGTGTGAATAATAGATTATTTTAAAAATCATTGCAATTTGATCTGTGACTTTTGCAGAACCCAATGTTTTAATTCAGAGAGCATTTTGATTATCTCGGTAAGCACATCAATACAAATCTGGGTTATTATTGTGGTTATCTTAGCACTTCATCATGGATTCCTTGGGTGAAATTCCCAGTTTTACACTTCACATGTGACATAGAGAAATTCTTCCTTGATCTCCACCTTTTCTTAACTGCACTTTGTCCAAACAGAATAAATGTAATTTACACACTTAACCATAATTTGATTTTAATTGGAAAATTGATCATTTTCAGTGTTATGGAATAATTTAACCATTGATTTTAGACTGTAAAGAGACGGCACTGCACAGAGCTCCACGACCACCAGTCAATCATTCAACCTCTGCCCAGGGATGGAGGCTTGAAGACGGGGTAGATGGAGAGACATACGCCTGGCAGAAAATGACTTTCGCCTACTTGTAGGTTATCAAACCATGTATTTATATCGGTAAATAATCATGTTGATGCTAAATCAACATTAACATTTCATGTACAGCTGCTATTTTTTTTTATTTTTTTTTAATTCGGACTCGGGAGTTCTACAGAAAAAGCCTATGGTAAGTGAATGGGGAGTCCCTGGCAGTCAAAATGACATAAGCGATCTTTATAATCTTAATACTTGGTCACAAACCAACTATTTTACAAGAACAATATTGATGTAACTAGAGATTAGACAAATTATCTATATTTTATATACACAGAATAATAAGTAATGAGCAAAAGTCCTGATGCGACATTTCCTGGTTTTAATGCGGTCAGTCTCTCAGCGCTCCGCTCTGGGGCAGAGCTCAGAGAGCTGGCTGAAACTTGCTGGAGTGGGCGGAGCCTAGTGCGCGTTCATGTGTTTGAGGACAAAACCTTACCAAACTGCAATACCTTCTTCGGCCACTATGTCCATTGCGCTTCAGGATTTCCTCTGGGTGTCTTCTCTATTGTATAATAACTCTATGGTTATAGCCCATGTTTTTTGAAATTTTGAAAAAAAAAGTTAGCCTCGTTTCTCATCATTTTGGACCATGGGCTATAGCCCATATCGTACGGCATACTATAGCGCGCCGTTTTTCATCATTTTTGAAGATTTTAAAAAAATGACGAAATGACAAAAACGATGGGTTATAGCCCATGTTTTTTGAAATTTTGAAAAAAAAAGTTAGCCTCGTTTCTCATCATTTTGGACCATGGGCTATAGCCCATATCGTACGGCATACTATAGCGCGCCGTTTTTCATCATTTTTGAAGATTTGAAAAAAATGATGAAATGACAAAAACGATGGGATATAGCCCATGTTTTTTGAAATTTTGGAAAAAAAAGTTAGCCTCGTTTCTCATCATTTTGGACCATGGGCTATAGCCCATATCGTACGGAATACTATAGCGCGCCGTTTTTCATCATTTTTGAAGATTTTAAAAAAATGATGAAATGACAAAAACGATGGGTTATAGCCCATGTTTTTTGAAATTTTGAAAAAAAAAGTTAGCCTCGTTTCTCATCATTTTGGACCATGGGCTATAGCCCATATCGTACGGCATACTATAGCGCGCCGTTTTTCATCATTTTTGAAGATTTGAAAAAAATGATGAAATGACAAAAACGATGGGTTATAGCCCATGTTTTTTGAAATTTTGGAAAAAAAAGTTTGCCTCGTTTCTCATCATTTTGGACCATGGGCTATAGCCCATATCGTACGGCATACTATAGCGCGCCGTTTTTCATCATTTTTGAAGATTTTAAAAAAATGATGAAATGACAAAAACGATGGGATATAGCCCATGTTTTTTGAAATTTTGGAAAAAAAAGTTAGCCTCGTTTCTCATCATTTTGGACCATGGGCTATAGCCCATATCGTACGGAATACTATAGCGCGCCGTTTTTCATCATTTTTGAAGATTTAAAAAAAATGATGAAATGACAAAAACGATGGGTTATAGCCCATGTTTTTTGAAATTTTGAAAAAAAAAGTTAGCCTCGTTTCTCATCATTTTGGACCATGGGCTATAGCCCATATCGTACGGCATACTATAGCGCGCCGTTTTTCATCATTTTTGAAGATTTGAAAAAAATGATGAAATGACAAAAACGATGGGTTATAGCCCATGTTTTTTGAAATTTTGGAAAAAAAAGTTAGCCTCGTTTCTCATCATTTTGGACCATGGGCTATAGCCCATATCGTACGGCATACTATAGCGCGCCGTTTTTCATCATTTTTGAAGATTTGAAAAAAATGATGAAATGACAAAAACGATGGGTTATAGCCCATGTTTTTTGAAATTTTGAAAAAAAAAGTTAGCCTCGTTTCTCATCATTTTGGACCATGGGCTATAGCCCATATCGTACGGCATACTATAGCGCGCCGTTTTTCATCATTTTTGAAGATTTTAAAAAAATGACGAAATGACAAAAACGATGGGTTATAGCCCATGTTTTTTGAAATTTTGAAAAAAAAAGTTAGCCTCGTTTCTCATCATTTTGGACCATGGGCTATAGCCCATATCGTACGGCATACTATAGCGCGCCGTTTTTCATCATTTTTGAAGATTTGAAAAAAATGATGAAATGACAAAAACGATGGGTTATAGCCCATGTTTTTTGAAATTTTGGAAAAAAAAGTTAGCCTCGTTTCTCATCATTTTGGACCATGGGCTATAGCCCATATCGTACGGCATACTATAGCGCGCCGTTTTTCATCATTTTTGAAGATTTAAAAAAAATGATGAAATGACAAAAACGATAAGTTATAGCCCATGTTTTTTGAAATTTTGAAAAAAAAAGTTAGCCTCGTTTCTCATCATTTTGGACCATGGGCTATAGCCCATATCGTACGGCATACTATAGCGCGCCGTTTTTCATCATTTTTGAAGATTTGAAAAAAATGATGAAATGACAAAAACGATGGGTTATAGCCCATGTTTTTTATAATTTTGAAAAAAAAAGTTAGCCTCGTTTCTCATCATTTTGGACCATGGGCTATAGCCCATATCGTACGGCATACTATAGCGCGCCGTTTTTCATCATTTTTGAAGATTTGAAAAAAATGATGAAATGACAAAAACGATGGGTTATAGCCCATGTTTTTTGAAATTTTGGAAAAAAAAGTTAGCCTCGTTTCTCATCATTTTGGACCATGGGCTATAGCCCATATCGTACGGAATACTATAGCGCGCCGTTTTTCATCATTTTTGAAGATTTGAAAAAAATGATGAAATGACAAAAACGATGGGTTATAGCCCATGTTTTTTGAAATTTTGAAAAAAAAAGTTAGCCTCGTTTCTCATCATTTTGGACCATGGGCTATAGCCCATATCGTACGGCATACTATAGCGCGCCGTTTTTCATCATTTTTGAAGATTTGAAAAAAATGACGAAATGACAAAAACGATGGGTTATAGCCCATGTTTTTTGAAATTTTGGGAAAAAAAAGTTAGCCTCGTTTCTCATCATTTTGGACCATGGGCTATAGCCCATATCGTACGGCATACTATAGCGCGCCGTTTTTCATCATTTTTGAAGATTTGAAAAAAATGACGAAATGACAAAAACGATGGGTTATATCCCATGTTTTTTGAAATTTTGAAAAAAAAAGTTAGCCTCGTTTCTCATCATTTTGGACCATGGGCTATAGCCCATATCGTACGGCATACTATAGCGCGCCGTTTTTCATCATTTTTGAAGATTTGAAAAAAATGATGAAATGACAAAAACGATGGGTTATAGCCCATGTTTTTTGAAATTTTGAAAAAAAAAGTTAGCCTCGTATCTCATCATTTTGGACCATGGGCTATAGCCCATATCGTACGGCATACTATAGCGCGCCGTTTTTCATCATTTTTGAAGATTTGAAAAAAATGATGAAATGACAAAAACGATGGGTTATAGCCCATGTTTTTTGAAATTTTGAAAAAAAAAGTTAGCCTCGTTTCTCATCATTTTGGACCATGGGCTATATATAGCCCATATCGTACGGCATACTATAGCGCGCCGTTTTTCATCATTTTTGAAGATTTGAAAAAAATGACGAAATGACAAAAACGATGGGTTATAGCCCATGTTTTTTGAAATTTTGGAAAAAAAAGTTAGCCTCGTTTCTCATCATTTTGGACCATGGGCTATAGCCCATATCGTACGGCATACTATAGCGCGCCGTTTTTTATCATTTTTGAAGATTTGAAAAAAATGATGAAATGACAAAAACGATGGGTTATAGCCCATGTTTTTTGAAATTTTGAAAAAAAAAGTTAGCCTCGTTTCTCATCATTTTGGACCATGGGCTATAGCCCATATCGTACGGCATACTATAGCGCGCCGTTTTTCATCATTTTTGAAGATTTGAAAAAAATGATGAAATGACAAAAACGATGGGTTATAGCCCATGTTTTTTGAAATTTTGAAAAAAAAAGTTAGCCTCGTTTCTCATCATTTTGGACCATGGGCTATAGCCCATATCGTACGGCATACTATAGCGCGCCGTTTTTCATCATTTTTGAAGATTTGAAAAAAATGATGAAATGACAAAAACGATGGGTTATAGCCCATGTTTTTTGAAATTTTGAAAAAAAAGTTAGCCTCGTTTCTCATCATTTTGGACCATGGGCTATAGCCCATATCGTACGGCATACTATAGCGCGCCGTTTTTCATCATTTTTGAAGATTTGAAAAAAATGATGAAATGACAAAAACGATGGGTTATAGCCCATGTTTTTTGAAATTTTGAAAAAAAAAGTTAGCCTCGTTTCTCATCATTTTGGACCATGGGCTATAGCCCATATCGTACGGCATACTATAGCGCGCCGTTTTTCATCATTTTTGAAGATTTGAAAAAAATGACGAAATGACAAAAACGATGGGTTATAGCCCATGTTTTTTGAAATTTTGGAAAAAAAAGTTAGCCTCGTTTCTCATCATTTTGGACCATGGGCTATAGCCCATATCGTACGGCATACTATAGCGCGCCGTTTTTCATCATTTTTGAAGATTTTAAAAAAATGATGAAATGACAAAAACGATAAGTTATAGCCCATGTTTTTTGAAATTTTGAAAAAAAAAGTTAGCCTCGTTTCTCATCATTTTGGACCATGGGCTATAGCCCATATCGTAAGGCATACTATAGCGCGCAGTTTTTCATCATTTTTGAAGATTTAAAAAAAATGACGAAATGACAAAAACGATGGGTTATAGCCCATGTTTTTTATAATTTTGAAAAAAAAAGTTAGCCTCGTTTCTCATCATTTTGGACCATGGGCTATAGCCCATATCGTACGGCATACTATAGCGCGCCGTTTTTCATCATTTTTGAAGATTTTGAAAAAATGATGAAATGACAAAAACGATGGGTTATAGCCCATGTTTTTTGAAATTTTGGAAAAAAAAGTTAGCCTCGTTTCTCATCATTTTGGACCATGGGCTATAGCCCATATCGTACGGAATACTATAGCGCGCCGTTTTTCATCATTTTTGAAGATTTGAAAAAAATGATGAAATGACAAAAACGATGGGTTATAGCCCATGTTTTTTGAAATTTTGAAAAAAAAAAGTTAGCCTCGTTTCTCATCATTTTGGACCATGGGCTATAGCCCATATCGTACGGCATACTATAGCGCGCCGTTTTTCATCATTTTTGAAGATTTGAAAAAAATGACAAAATGACAAAAACGATGGGTTATAGCCCATGTTTTTTGAAATTTTGGAAAAAAAAAGTTAGCCTCGTTTCTCATCATTTTGGACCATGGGCTATAGCCCATATCGTACGGCATACTATAGCGCGCCGTTTTTCATCATTTTTGAAGATTTGAAAAAAATGACGAAATGACAAAAACGATGGGTTATATCCCATGTTTTTTGAAATTTTGAAAAAAAAAGTTAGCCTCGTTTCTCATCATTTTGGACCATGGGCTATAGCCCATATCGTACGGCATACTATAGCGCGCCGTTTTTCATCATTTTTGAAGATTTGAAAAAAATGATGAAATGACAAAAACGATGGGTTATAGCCCATGTTTTTTGAAATTTTGAAAAAAAAAGTTAGCCTCGTATCTCATCATTTTGGACCATGGGCTATAGCCCATATCGTACGGCATACTATAGCGCGCCGTTTTTCATCATTTTTGAAGATTTGAAAAAAATGATGAAATGACAAAAACGATGGGTTATAGCCCATGTTTTTTGAAATTTTGAAAAAAAAAGTTAGCCTCGTTTCTCATCATTTTGGACCATGGGCTATATATAGCCCATATCGTACGGCATACTATAGCGCGCCGTTTTTCATCATTTTTGAAGATTTGAAAAAAATGACGAAATGACAAAAACGATGGGTTATAGCCCATGTTTTTTGAAATTTTGGAAAAAAAAGTTAGCCTCGTTTCTCATCATTTTGGACCATGGGCTATAGCCCATATCGTACGGCATACTATAGCGCGCCGTTTTTTATCATTTTTGAAGATTTGAAAAAAATGATGAAATGACAAAAACGATGGGTTATAGCCCATGTTTTTTGAAATTTTGAAAAAAAAAGTTAGCCTCGTTTCTCATCATTTTGGACCATGGGCTATAGCCCATATCGTACGGCATACTATAGCGCGCCGTTTTTCATCATTTTTGAAGATTTGAAAAAAATGACGAAATGACAAAAACGATGGGTTATAGCCCATGTTTTTTGAAATTTTGAAAAAAAAAGTTAGCCTCGTTTCTCATCATTTTGGACCATGGGCTATAGCCCATATCGTACGGCATACTATAGCGCGCCGTTTTTCATCATTTTTGAAGATTTGAAAAAAATGATGAAATGACAAAAACGATGGGTTATAGCCCATGTTTTTTGAAATTTTGAAAAAAAAAGTTAGCCTCGTTTCTCATCATTTTGGACCATGGGCTATAGCCCATATCGTACGGCATACTATAGCGCGCCGTTTTTCATCATTTTTGAAGATTTGAAAAAAATGATGAAATGACAAAAACGATGGGTTATAGCCCATGTTTTTTGAAATTTTGAAAAAAAAATTAGCCTCGTTTCTCATCATTTTGGACCATGGGCTATAGCCCATATCGTACGGCATACTATAGCGCGCCGTTTTTCATCATTTTTGAAGATTTGAAAAAAATGATGAAATGACAAAAACGATGGGTTATAGCCCATGTTTTTTGAAATTTTGAAAAAAAAAGTTAGCCTCGTTTCTCATCATTTTGGACCATGGGCTATAGCCCATATCGTACGGCATACTATAGCGCGCCGTTTTTCATCATTTTTGAAGATTTGAAAAAAATGACGAAATGACAAAAACGATGGGTTATAGCCCATGTTTTTTGAAATTTTGGAAAAAAAAGTTAGCCTCGTTTCTCATCATTTTGGACCATGGGCTATAGCCCATATCGTACGGCATACTATAGCGCGCCGTTTTTCATCATTTTTGAAGATTTGAAAAAAATGACGAAATGACAAAAACGATGGGTTATAGCCCATGTTTTTTGAAATTTTGAAAAAAAAAGTTAGCCTCGTTTCTCATCATTTTGGACCATGGGCTATAGCCCATATCGTACGGCATACTATAGCGCGCCGTTTTTCATCATTTTTGAAGATTTGAAAAAAATGATGAAATGACAAAAACGATGGGTTATAGCCCATGTTTTTTGAAATTTTGAAAAAAAAAGTTAGCCTCGTTTCTCATCATTTTGGACCATGGGCTATAGCCCATATCGTACGGCATACTATAGCGCGCCGTTTTTCATCATTTTTGAAGATTTGAAAAAAATGATGAAATGACAAAAACGATGGGTTATAGCCCATGTTTTTTGAAATTTTGGAAAAAAAAGTTAGCCTCGTTTCTCATCATTTTGGACCATGGGCTATAGCCCATATCGTACGGCATACTATAGCGCGCCGTTTTTCATCATTTTTGAAGATTTGAAAAAAATGATGAAATGATAAAAACGATGGGTTATAGCCCATGTTTTTTGAAATTTTGAAAAAAAAAGTTAGCCTCGTTTCTCATCATTTTGGACCATGGGCTATAGCCCATATCGTACGGCATACTATAGCGCGCCGTTTTTCATCATTTTTGAAGATTTGAAAAAAATGACGAAATGACAAAAACGATGGGTTATAGCCCATGTTTTTTGAAATTTTGGAAAAAAAAGTTAGCCTCGTTTCTCATCATTTTGGACCATGGGCTATAGCCCATATCGTACGGCATACTATAGCGCGCCGTTTTTCATCATTTTTGAAGATTTTAAAAAAATGACGAAATGACAAAAACGATGGGTTATAGCCCATGTTTTTTGAAATTTTGAAAAAAAAAGTTAGCCTCGTTTCTCATCATTTTGGACCATGGGCTATAGCCCATATCGTACGGCATACTATAGCGCGCCGTTTTTCATCATTTTTGAAGATTTTAAAAAAATGACGAAATGACAAAAACGATGGGTTATAGCCCATGTTTTTTGAAATTTTGAAAAAAAAAGTTAGCCTCGTTTCTCATCATTTTGGACCATGGGCTATAGCCCATATCGTACGGCATACTATAGCGCGCCGTTTTTCATCATTTTTGAAGATTTGAAAAAAATGACGAAATGACAAAAACGATGGGTTATATCCCATGTTTTTTGAAATTTTGAAAAAAAAAGTTAGCCTCGTTTCTCATCATTTTGGACCATGGGCTATAGCCCATATCGTACGGCATACTATAGCGCGCCGTTTTTCATCATTTTTGAAGATTTGAAAAAAATGATGAAATGACAAAAACGATGGGTTATAGCCCATGTTTTTTGAAATTTTGAAAAAAAAATTTAGCCTCGTATCTCATCATTTTGGACCATGGGCTATAGCCCATATCGTACGGCATACTATAGCGCGCCGTTTTTCATCATTTTTGAAGATTTGAAAAAAATGATGAAATGACAAAAACGATGGGTTATAGCCCATGTTTTTTGAAATTTTGAAAAAAAAAGTTAGCCTCGTTTCTCATCATTTTGGACCATGGGCTATAGCCCATATCGTACGGCATACTATAGCGCGCCGTTTTTCATCATTTTTGAAGATTTGAAAAAAATGACGAAATGACAAAAACGATGGGTTATAGCCCATGTTTTTTGAAATTTTGGAAAAAAAAGTTAGCCTCGTTTCTCATCATTTTGGACCATGGGCTATAGCCCATATCGTACGGCATACTATAGCGCGCCGTTTTTCATCATTTTTGAAGATTTGAAAAAAATGATGAAATGACAAAAACGATGGGTTATAGCCCATGTTTTTTGAAATTTTGAAAAAAAAAGTTAGCCTCGTTTCTCATCATTTTGGACCATGGGCTATAGCCCATATCGTACGGCATACTATAGCGCGCCGTTTTTCATAATTTTTGAAGATTTTAAAAAAATGACGAAATGACAAAAACGATGGGTTATAGCCCATGTTTTTTGAAATTTTGGAAAAAAAAGTTAGCCTTGTTTCTCATCATTTTGGACCATGGGCTATAGCCCATATCGTACGGCATACTATAGCGCGCCGTTTTTCATCATTTTTGAAGATTTTAAAAAAATGACGAAATGACAAAAACGATGGGTTATAGCCCATGTTTTTTGAAATTTTGAAAAAAAAAGTTAGCCTCGTTTCTCATCATTTTGGACCATGGGCTATAGCCCATATCGTACGGCATACTATAGCGCGCCGTTTTTCATCATTTTTGAAGATTTTAAAAAAATGACGAAATGACAAAAACGATGGGTTATAGCCCATGTTTTTTGAAATTTTGAAAAAAAAAGTTAGCCTCGTTTCTCATCATTTTGGACCATGGGCTATAGCCCATATCGTACGGCATACTATAGCGCGCCGTTTTTCATCATTTTTGAAGATTTGAAAAAAATGACGAAATGACAAAAACGATGGGTTATATCCCATGTTTTTTGAAATTTTGAAAAAAAAAGTTAGCCTCGTTTCTCATCATTTTGGACCATGGGCTATAGCCCATATCGTACGGCATACTATAGCGCGCCGTTTTTCATCATTTTTGAAGATTTGAAAAAAATGATGAAATGACAAAAACGATGGGTTATAGCCCATGTTTTTTGAAATTTTGAAAAAAAAAGTTAGCCTCGTATCTCATCATTTTGGACCATGGGCTATAGCCCATATCGTACGGCATACTATAGCGCGCCGTTTTTCATCATTTTTGAAGATTTGAAAAAAATGATGAAATGACAAAAACGATGGGTTATAGCCCATGTTTTTTTTAATTTTGAAAAAAAAAGTTAGCCTCGTTTCTCATCATTTTGGACCATGGGCTATATATAGCCCATATCGTACGGCATACTATAGCGCGCCGTTTTTCATCATTTTTGAAGATTTGAAAAAAATGATGAAATGACAAAAACGATGGGTTATAGCCCATGTTTTTTGAAATTTTGGAAAAAAAAGTTAGCCTCGTTTCTCATCATTTTGGACCATGGGCTATAGCCCATATCGTACGGCATACTATAGCGCGCCGTTTTTCATCATTTTTGAAGATTTGAAAAAAATGACGAAATGACAAAAACGATGGGTTATAGCCCATGTTTTTTGAAATTTTGAAAAAAAAAGTTAGCCTCGTTTCTCATCATTTTGGACCATGGGCTATAGCCCATATCGTACGGCATACTATAGCGCGCCGTTTTTCATCATTTTTGAAGATTTGAAAAAAATGACGAAATGACAAAAACGATGGGTTATAGCCCATGTTTTTTGAAATTTTGGAAAAAAAAGTTAGCCTCGTTTCTCATCATTTTGGACCATGGGCTATAGCCCATATCGTACGGCATACTATAGCGCGCCGTTTTTTATCCTTTTTGAAGATTTGAAAAAAATGATGAAATGACAAAAACGATGGGTTATAGCCCATGTTTTTTGAAATTTTGAAAAAAAAAGTTAGCCTCGTTTCTCATCATTTTGGACCATGGGCTATAGCCCATATCGTACGGCATACTATAGCGCGCCGTTTTTCATCATTTTTGAAGATTTGAAAAAAATGACGAAATGACAAAAACGATGGGTTATAGCCCATGTTTTTTGAAATTTTGAAAAAAAAAGTTAGCCTCGTTTCTCATCATTTTGGACCATGGGCTATAGCCCATATCGTACGGCATACTATAGCGCGCCGTTTTTCATCATTTTTGAAGATTTGAAAAAAATGATGAAATGACAAAAACGATGGGTTATAGCCCATGTTTTTTGAAATTTTGAAAAAAAAAGTTAGCCTCGTTTCTCATCATTTTGGACCATGGGCTATAGCCCATATCGTACGGCATACTATAGCGCGCCGTTTTTCATCATTTTTGAAGATTTGAAAAAAATGACGAAATGACAAAAACGATGGGTTATAGCCCATGTTTTTTGAAATTTTGGAAAAAAAAGTTAGCCTCGTTTCTCATCATTTTGGACCATGGGCTATAGCCCATATCGTACGGCATACTATAGCGCGCCGTTTTTCATCATTTTTGAAGATTTGAAAAAAATGATGAAATGACAAAAACGATGGGTTATAGCCCATGTTTTTTGAAACTTTGAAAAAAAAAGTTAGCCTCGTTTCTCATCATTTTGGACCATGGGCTATAGCCCATATCGTACGGCATACTATAGCGCGCCGTTTTTCATCATTTTTGAAGATTTGAAAAAAATGACGAAATGACAAAAACGATGGGTTATAGCCCATGTTTTTTGAAATTTTGAAAAAAAAAGTTAGCCTCGTTTCTCATCATTTTGGACCATGGGCTATAGCCCATATCGTACGGCATACTATAGCGCGCCGTTTTTCATCATTTTTGAAGATTTGAAAAAAATGATGAAATGACAAAAACGATGGGTTATAGCCCATGTTTTTTGAAATTTTGAAAAAAAAAGTTAGCCTCGTTTCTCATCATTTTGGACCATGGGCTATAGCCCATATCGTACGGCATACTATAGCGCGCCGTTTTTCATCATTTTTGAAGATTTGAAAAAAATGATGAAATGACAAAAACGATGGGTTATAGCCCATGTTTTTTGAAATTTTGGAAAAAAAAGTTAGCCTCGTTTCTCATCATTTTGGACCATGGGCTATAGCCCATATCGTACGGCATACTATAGCGCGCCGTTTTTCATCATTTTTGAAGATTTGAAAAAAATGACGAAATGACAAAAACGATGGGTTATAGCCCATGTTTTTTGAAATTTTGGAAAAAAAAGTTAGCCTCGTTTCTCATCATTTTGGACCATGGGCTATAGCCCATATCGTACGGCATACTATAGCGCGCCGTTTTTCATCATTTTTGAAGATTTTAAAAAAATGACGAAATGACAAAAACGATGGGTTATAGCCCATGTTTTTTGAAATTTTGGAAAAAAAAGTTAGCCTCGTTTCTCATCATTTTGGACCATGGGCTATAGCCCATATCGTACGGCATACTATAGCGCGTCGTTTTTCATCATTTTTGAAGATTTTAAAAAAATGACGAAATGACAAAAACGATGGGTTATAGCCCATGTTTTTTGAAATTTTGAAAAAAAAAGTTAGCCTCGTTTCTCATCATTTTGGACCATGGGCTATAGCCCATATCGTACGGCATACTATAGCGCGCCGTTTTTCATCATTTTTGAAGATTTTAAAAAAATGACGAAATGACAAAAACGATGGGTTATAGCCCATGTTTTTTGAAATTTTGAAAAAAAAAGTTAGCCTCGTTTCTCATCATTTTGGACCATGGGCTATAGCCCATATCGTACGGCATACTATAGCGCGCCGTTTTTCATCATTTTTGAAGATTTGAAAAAAATGATGAAATGACAAAAACGATGGGTTATAGCCCATGTTTTTTTAAACTTTGAAAAAAAAAGTTAGCCTCGTTTCTCATCATTTTGGACCATGGGCTATAGCCCATATCGTACGGCATACTATAGCGCGCCGTTTTTCATCATTTTTGAAGATTTGAAAAAAATGACGAAATGACAAAAACGATGGGTTATAGCCCATGTTTTTTGAAATTTTGAAAAAAAAAGTTAGCCTCGTTTCTCATCATTTTGGACCATGGGCTATAGCCCATATCGTACGGCATACTATAGCGCGCCGTTTTTCATCATTTTTGAAGATTTGAAAAAAATGATGAAATGACAAAAACGATGGGTTATAGCCCATGTTTTTTGAAATTTTGAAAAAAAAGTTAGCCTCGTTTCTCATCATTTTGGACCATGGGCTATAGCCCATATCGTACGGCATACTATAGCGCGCCGTTTTTCATCATTTTTGAAGATTTGAAAAAAATGATGAAATGACAAAAACGATGGGTTATAGCCCATGTTTTTTGAAATTTTGGAAAAAAAAGTTAGCCTCGTTTCTCATCATTTTGGACCATGGGCTATAGCCCATATCGTACGGCATACTATAGCGCGCCGTTTTTCATCATTTTTGAAGATTTGAAAAAAATGATGAAATGACAAAAACGATGGGTTATAGCCCATGTTTTTTGAAATTTTGAAAAAAAAAGTTAGCCTCGTTTCTCATCATTTTGGACCATGGGCTATAGCCCATATCGTACGGCATACTATAGCGCGCCGTGTTTCATCATTTTTGAAGATTTGAAAAAAATGACGAAATGACAAAAACGATGGGTTATAGCCCATGTTTTTTGAAATTTTGGAAAAAAAAGTTAGCCTCGTTTCTCATCATTTTGGACCATGGGCTATAGCCCATATCGTACGGCATACTATAGCGCGCCGTTTTTCATCATTTTTGAAGATTTGAAAAAAATGATGAAATGACAAAAACGATGGGTTATAGCCCATGTTTTTTGAAATTTTGAAAAAAAAAGTTAGCCTCGTTTCTCATCATTTTGGACCATGGGCTATAGCCCATATCGTACGGCATACTATAGCGCGCCGTTTTTCATCATTTTTGAAGATTTGAAAAAAATGATGAAATGACAAAAACGATGGGTTATAGCCCATGTTTTTTGAAATTTTGAAAAAAAAAGTTAGCCTCGTTTCTCATCATTTTGGACCATGGGCTATAGCCCATATCGTACGGCATACTATAGCGCGCCGTTTTTCATCATTTTTGAAGATTTTAAAAAAATGACGAAATGACAAAAACGATGGGTTATAGCCCATGTTTTTTGAAATTTTGGAAAAAAAAGTTAGCCTCGTTTCTCATCATTTTGGACCATGGGCTATAGCCCATATCGTACGGCATACTATAGCGCGCCGTTTTTCATCATTTTTGAAGATTTTAAAAAAATGACGAAATGACAAAAACGATGGGTTATAGCCCATGTTTTTTGAAATTTTGAAAAAAAAAGTTAGCCTCGTTTCTTATCATTTTGGACCATGGGCTATAGCCCATATCGTACGGCATACTATAGCGCGCCGTTTTTCATCATTTTTGAAGATTTTAAAAAAATGACGAAATGACAAAAACGATGGGTTATAGCCCATGTTTTTTGAAATTTTGAAAAAAAAAGTTAGCCTCGTTTCTCATCATTTTGGACCATGGGCTATAGCCCATATCGTACGGCATACTATAGCGCGCCGTTTTTCATCATTTTTGAAGATTTGAAAAAAATTATGAAATGACAAAAACGATGGGTTATAGCCCATGTTTTTTGAAATTTTGGAAAAAAAAGTTAGCCTCGTTTCTCATCATTTTGGACCATGGGCTATAGCCCATATCGTACGGCATACTATAGCGCGCCGTTTTTCATCATTTTTGAAGATTTTAAAAAAATGACGAAATGACAAAAACGATGGGTTATAGCCCATGTTTTTTGAAATTTTGAAAAAAAAAGTTAGCCTCGTTTCTCATCATTTTGGACCATGGGCTATAGCCCATATCGTAGGGCATACTATAGCGCGCCGTTTTTCATCATTTTTGAAGATTTGAAAAAAATGATGAAATGACAAAAACGATGGGTTATAGCCCATGTTTTTTGAAATTTTGAAAAAAAAAGTTAGCCTCGTTTCTCATCATTTTGGACCATGGGCTATAGCCCATATCGTACGGCATACTATAGCGGGCCGTTTTTCATCATTTTTGAAGATTTGAAAAAAATGATTAAATGACAAAAACGATGGGTTATAGCCCATGTTTTTTGAAATTTTGAAAAAAAAAGTTAGCCTCGTTTCTCATCATTTTGGACCATGGGCTATAGCCCATATCGTACGGCATACTATAGCGCGCCGTTTTTCATCATTTTTGAAGATTTGAAAAAAATGACGAAATGACAAAAACGATGGGTTATAGCCCATGTTTTTTGAAATTTTGGAAAAAAAAGTTAGCCTCGTTTCTCATCATTTTGGACCATGGGCTATAGCCCATATCGTACGGCATACTATAGCGCGCCGTTTTTCATCATTTTTGAAGATTTGAAAAAAATGATGAAATGACAAAAACGATGGGTTATAGCCCATGTTTTTTGAAATTTTGAAAAAAAAAGTTAGCCTCGTTTCTCATCATTTTGGACCATGGGCTATAGCCCATATCGTACGGCATACTATAGCGCGCCGTTTTTCATCATTTTTGAAGATTTTAAAAAAATGACGAAATGACAAAAACGATGGGTTATAGCCCATGTTTTTTGAAATTTTGAAAAAAAAAGTTAGCCTCGTTTCTCATCATTTTGGACCATGGGCTATAGCCCATATCGTACGGCATACTATAGCGCGCCGTTTTTCATCATTTTTGAAGATTTTAAAAAAATGACGAAATGACAAAAACGATGGGTTATAGCCCATGTTTTTTGAAATTTTGAAAAAAAAAGTTAGCCTCGTTTCTCATCATTTTGGACCATGGGCTATAGCCCATATCGTACGGCATACTATAGCGCGCCGTTTTTCATCATTTTTGAAGATTTGAAAAAAATGACGAAATGACAAAAACGATGGGTTATATCCCATGTTTTTTGAAATTTTGAAAAAAAAAGTTAGCCTCGTTTCTCATCATTTTGGACCATGGGCTATAGCCCATATCGTACGGCATACTATAGCGCGCCGTTTTTCATCATTTTTGAAGATTTGAAAAAAATGATGAAATGACAAAAACGATGGGTTATAGCCCATGTTTTTTGAAATTTTGAAAAAAAAAGTTAGCCTCGTATCTCATCATTTTGGACCATGGGCTATAGCCCATATCGTACGGCATACTATAGCGCGCCGTTTTTCATCATTTTTGAAGATTTGAAAAAAATGATGAAATGACAAAAACGATGGGTTATAGCCCATGTTTTTTGAAATTTTGAAAAAAAAAGTTAGCCTCGTTTCTCATCATTTTGGACCATGGGCTATAGCCCATATCGTACGGCATACTATAGCGCGCCGTTTTTCATCATTTTTGAAGATTTGAAAAAAATGACGAAATGACAAAAACGATGGGTTATAGCCCATGTTTTTTGAAATTTTGGAAAAAAAAGTTAGCCTCGTTTCTCATCATTTTGGACCATGGGCTATAGCCCATATCGTACGGCATACTATAGCGCGCCGTTTTTCATCATTTTTGAAGATTTGAAAAAAATGATGAAATGACAAAAACGATGGGTTATAGCCCATGTTTTTTGAAATTTTGAAAAAAAAAGTTAGCCTCGTTTCTCATCATTTTGGACCATGGGCTATAGCCCATATCGTACGGCATACTATAGCGCGCCGTTTTTCATCATTTTTGAAGATTTGAAAAAAATGACGAAATGACAAAAACGATGGGTTATAGCCCATGTTTTTTGAAATTTTGGAAAAAAAAGTTAGCCTCGTTTCTCATCATTTTGGACCATGGGCTATAGCCCATATCGTACGGCATACTATAGCGCGCCGTTTTTCATCATTTTTGAAGATTTGAAAAAAATGACGAAATGACAAAAACGATGGGTTATAGCCCATGTTTTTTGAAATTTTGAAAAAAAAAGTTAGCCTCGTATCTCATCATTTTGGACCATGGGCTATAGCCCATATCGTACGGCATACTATAGCGCGCCGTTTTTCATCATTTTTGAAGATTTGAAAAAAATGATGAAATGACAAAAACGATGGGTTATAGCCCATGTTTTTTGAAATTTTGAAAAAAAAAGTTAGCCTCGTTTCTCATCATTTTGGACCATGGGCTATAGCCCATATCGTACGGCATACTATAGCGCGCCGTTTTTCATCATTTTTGAAGATTTGAAAAAAATGATGAAATGACAAAAACGATGGGTTATAGCCCATGTTTTTTGAAATTTTGAAAAAAAAAGTTAGCCTCGTATCTCATCATTTTGGACCATGGGCTATAGCCCATATCGTACGGCATACTATAGCGCGCCGTTTTTCATCATTTTTGAAGATTTGAAAAAAATGATGAAATGACAAAAACGATGGGTTATAGCCCATGTTTTTTGAAATTTTGAAAAAAAAAGTTAGCCTCGTTTCTCATCATTTTGGACCATGGGCTATAGCCCATATCGTACGGCATACTATAGCGCGCCGTTTTTCATCATTTTTGAAGATTTGAAAAAAATGACGAAATGACAAAAACGATGGGTTATAGCCCATGTTTTTTGAAATTTTGGAAAAAAAAGTTAGCCTCGTTTCTCATCATTTTGGACCATGGGCTATAGCCCATATCGTACGGCATACTATAGCGCGCCGTTTTTCATCATTTTTGAAGATTTGAAAAAAATGATGAAATGACAAAAACGATGGGTTATAGCCCATGTTTTTTGAAATTTTGAAAAAAAAAGTTAGCCTCGTTTCTCATCATTTTGGACCATGGGCTATAGCCCATATCGTACGGCATACTATAGCGCGCCGTTTTTCATCATTTTTGAAGATTTTAAAAAAATGACGAAATGACAAAAACGATGGGTTATAGCCCATGTTTTTTGAAATTTTGGAAAAAAAAGTTAGCCTCGTTTCTCATCATTTTGGACCATGGGCTATAGCCCATATCGTACGGCATACTATAGCGCGCCGTTTTTCATCATTTTTGAAGATTTTAAAAAAATGACGAAATGACAAAAACGATGGGTTATAGCCCATGTTTTTTGAAATTTTGAAAAAAAAAGTTAGCCTCGTTTCTCATCATTTTGGACCATGGGCTATAGCCCATATCGTACGGCATACTATAGCGCGCCGTTTTTCATCATTTTTGAAGATTTGAAAAAAATGACGAAATGACAAAAACGATGGGTTATATCCCATGTTTTTTGAAATTTTGAAAAAAAAAGTTAGCCTCGTTTCTCATCATTTTGGACCATGGGCTATAGCCCATATCGTACGGCATACTATAGCGCGCCGTTTTTCATCATTTTTGAAGATTTGAAAAAAATGATGAAATGACAAAAACGATGGGTTATAGCCCATGTTTTTTGAAATTTTGAAAAAAAAAGTTAGCCTCGTATCTCGTCATTTTGGACCATGGGCTATAGCCCATATCGTACGGCATACTATAGCGCGCCGTTTTTCATCATTTTTGAAGATTTGAAAAAAATGATGAAATGACAAAAACGATGGGTTATAGCCCATGTTTTTTGAAATTTTGAAAAAAAAAGTTAGCCTCGTTTCTCATCATTTTGGACCATGGGCTATATATAGCCCATATCGTACGGCATACTATAGCGCGCCGTTTTTCATCATTTTTGAAGATTTGAAAAAAATGATGAAATGACAAAAACGATGGGTTATAGCCCATGTTTTTTGAAATTTTGGAAAAAAAAGTTAGCCTCGTTTCTCATCATTTTGGACCATGGGCTATAGCCCATATCGTACGGCATACTATAGCGCGCCGTTTTTCATCATTTTTGAAGATTTGAAAAAAATGACGAAATGACAAAAACGATGGGTTATAGCCCATGTTTTTTGAAATTTTGAAAAAAAAAGTTAGCCTCGTTTCTCATCATTTTGGACCATGGGCTATAGCCCATATCGTACGGCATACTATAGCGCGCCGTTTTTCATCATTTTTGAAGATTTTAAAAAAATGACGAAATGACAAAAACGATGGGTTATAGCCCATGTTTTTTGAAATTTTGGAAAAAAAAGTTAGCCTCGTTTCTCATCATTTTGGACCATGGGCTATAGCCCATATCGTACGGCATACTATAGCGCGCCGTTTTTTATCCTTTTTGAAGATTTGAAAAAAATGATGAAATGACAAAAACGATGGGTTATAGCCCATGTTTTTTGAAATTTTGAAAAAAAAAGTTAGCCTCGTTTCTCATCATTTTGGACCATGGGCTATAGCCCATATCGTACGGCATACTATAGCGCGCCGTTTTTCATCATTTTTGAAGATTTGAAAAAAATGACGAAATGACAAAAACGATGGGTTATAGCCCATGTTTTTTGAAATTTTGAAAAAAAAAGTTAGCCTCGTTTCTCATCATTTTGGACCATGGGCTATAGCCCATATCGTACGGCATACTATAGCGCGCCGTTTTTCATCATTTTTGAAGATTTGAAAAAAATGATGAAATGACAAAAACGATGGGTTATAGCCCATGTTTTTTGAAATTTTGAAAAAAAAAGTTAGCCTCGTTTCTCATCATTTTGGACCATGGGCTATAGCCCATATCGTACGGCATACTATAGCGCGCCGTTTTTCATCATTTTTGAAGATTTGAAAAAAATGACGAAATGACAAAAACGATGGGTTATAGCCCATCTTTTTTGAAATTTTGGAAAAAAAAGTTAGCCTCGTTTCTCATCATTTTGGACCATGGGCTATAGCCCATATCGTACGGCATACTATAGCGCGCCGTTTTTCATCATTTTTGAAGATTTGAAAAAAATGATGAAATGACAAAAACGATGGGTTATAGCCCATGTTTTTTGAAACTTTGAAAAAAAAAGTTAGCCTCGTTTCTCATCATTTTGGACCATGGGCTATAGCCCATATCGTACGGCATACTATAGCGCGCCGTTTTTCATCATTTTTGAAGATTTGAAAAAAATGACGAAATGACAAAAACGATGGGTTATAGCCCATGTTTTTTGAAATTTTGAAAAAAAAAGTTAGCCTCGTTTCTCATCATTTTGGACCATGGGCTATAGCCCATATCGTACGGCATACTATAGCGCGCCGTTTTTCATCATTTTTGAAGATTTGAAAAAAATGATGAAATGACAAAAACGATGGGTTATAGCCCATGTTTTTTGAAATTTTGAAAAAAAAAGTTAGCCTCGTTTCTCATCATTTTGGACCATGGGCTATAGCCCATATCGTACGGCATACTATAGCGCGCCGTTTTTCATCATTTTTGAAGATTTGAAAAAAATGATGAAATGACAAAAACGATGGGTTATAGCCCATGTTTTTTGAAATTTTGGAAAAAAAAGTTAGCCTCGTTTCTCATCATTTTGGACCATGGGCTATAGCCCATATCGTACGGCATACTATAGCGCGCCGTTTTTCATCATTTTTGAAGATTTGAAAAAAATGACGAAATGACAAAAACGATGGGTTATAGCCCATGTTTTTTGAAATTTTGAAAAAAAAAGTTAGCCTCGTTTCTCATCATTTTGGACCATGGGCTATAGCCCATATCGTACGGCATGCTATAGCGCGCCGTTTTTCATCATTTTTGAAGATTTTAAAAAAATGACGAAATGACAAAAACGATGGGTTATAGCCCATGTTTTTTGAAATTTTGGAAAAAAAAGTTAGCCTCGTTTCTCATCATTTTGGACCATGGGCTATAGCCCATATCGTACGGCATACTATAGCGCGCCGTTTTTCATCATTTTTGAAGATTTTAAAAAAATGACGAAATGACAAAAACGATGGGTTATAGCCCATGTTTTTTGAAATTTTGAAAAAAAAAGTTAGCCTCGTTTCTCATCATTTTGGACCATGGGCTATAGCCCATATCGTACGGCATACTATAGCGCGCCGTTTTTCATCATTTTTGAAGATTTTAAAAAAATGACGAAATGACAAAAACGATGGGTTATAGCCCATGTTTTTTTAAATTTTGAAAAAAAAAGTTAGCCTCGTTTCTCATCATTTTGGACCATGGGCTATAGCCCATATCGTACGGCATACTATAGCGCGCCGTTTTTCATCATTTTTGAAGATTTGAAAAAAATGATGAAATGACAAAAACGATGGGTTATAGCCCATGTTTTTTGAAACTTTGAAAAAAAAAGTTAGCCTCGTTTCTCATCATTTTGGACCATGGGCTATAGCCCATATCGTACGGCATACTATAGCGCGCCGTTTTTCATCATTTTTGAAGATTTGAAAAAAATGATGAAATGACAAAAACGATGGGTTATAGCCCATGTTTTTTGAAATTTTGAAAAAAAAAGTTAGCCTCGTTTCTCATCATTTTGGACCATGGGCTATAGCCCATATCGTACGGCATACTATAGCGCGCCGTTTTTCATCATTTTTGAAGATTTGAAAAAAATGATGAAATGACAAAAACGATGGGTTATAGCCCATGTTTTTTGAAATTTTGAAAAAAAAAGTTAGCCTCGTTTCTCATCATTTTGGACCATGGGCTATAGCCCATATCGTACGGCATACTATAGCGCGCCGTTTTTCATCATTTTTGAAGATTTTAAAAAAATGACGAAATGACAAAAACGATGGGTTATAGCCCATGTTTTTTGAAATTTTGGAAAAAAAAGTTAGCCTCGTTTCTCATCATTTTGGACCATGGGCTATAGCCCATATCGTAGGGCATACTATAGCGCGCCGTTTTTCATCATTTTTGAAGATTTGAAAAAAATGATGAAATGACAAAAACGATGGGTTATAGCCCATGTTTTTTGAAATTTTGAAAAAAAAAGTTAGCCTCGTTTCTCATCATTTTGGACCATGGGCTATAGCCCATATCGTACGGCATACTATAGCGGGCCGTTTTTCATCATTTTTGAAGATTTGAAAAAAATGATTAAATGACAAAAACGATGGGTTATAGCCCATGTTTTTTGAAATTTTGAAAAAAAAAGTTAGCCTCGTTTCTCATCATTTTGGACCATGGGCTATAGCCCATATCGTACGGCATACTATAGCGCGCCGTTTTTCATCATTTTTGAAGATTTGAAAAAAATGACGAAATGACAAAAACGATGGGTTATAGCCCATGTTTTTTGAAATTTTGAAAAAAAAAGTTAGCCTCGTTTCTCATCATTTTGGACCATGGGCTATAGCCCATATCGTACGGCGACTATAGCGCGCCGTTTTTCATCATTTTTGAAGATTTGAAAAAAATGATGAAATGACAAAAACGATGGGTTATAGCCCATGTTTTTTGAAATTTTGGAAAAAAAAGTTAGCCTCGTTTCTCATCATTTTGGACCATGGGCTATAGCCCATATCGTACGGCATACTATAGCGCGCCGTTTTTCATCATTTTTGAAGATTTGAAAAAAATGACGAAATGACAAAAACGATGGGTTATAGCCCATGTTTTTTGAAATTTTGGAAAAAAAAGTTAGCCTCGTTTCTCATCATTTTGGACCATGGGCTATAGCCCATATCGTACGGCATACTATAGCGCGCCGTTTTTCATCATTTTTGAAGATTTGAAAAAAATGATGAAATGACAAAAACGATGGGTTATAGCCCATGTTTTTTGAAATTTTGAAAAAAAAAGTTAGCCTCGTTTCTCATCATTTTGGACCATGGGCTATAGCCCATATCGTACGGCATACTATAGCGCGCCGTTTTTCATCATTTTTGAAGATTTGAAAAAAATGACGAAATGACAAAAACGATGGGTTATAGCCCATGTTTTTTGAAATTTTGGAAAAAAAAGTTAGCCTCGTTTCTCATCATTTTGGACCATGGGCTATAGCCCATATCGTACGGCATACTATAGCGCACCGTTTTTCATCATTTTTGAAGATTTTAAAAAAATGACGAAATGACAAAAACGATGGGTTATAGCCCATGTTTTTTGAAATTTTGAAAAAAAAAGTTAGCCTCGTTTCTCATCATTTTGGACCATGGGCTATAGCCCATATCGTACGGCATACTATAGCGCGCCGTTTTTCATCATTTTTGAAGATTTTAAAAAAATGATGAAATGACAAAAACGATGGGTTATAGCCCATGTTTTTTGAAATTTTGAAAAAAGAAGTTAGCCTCGTTTCTCATCATTTTGGACCATGGGCTATAGCCCATATCGTACGGCATACTATAGCGCGCCGTTTTTCATCATTTTTGAAGATTTTAAAAAAATGACGAAATGACAAAAACGATGGGTTCAAAAACGATGGGTTATAGCCCATGTTTTTTGAAATTTTGAAAAAAAAAGTTAGCCTCGTTTCTCATCATTTTGGACCATGGGCTATAGCCCATATCGTACGGCATACTATAGCGCGCCGTTTTTCATCATTTTTGAAGATTTGAAAAAAATGACGAAATGACAAAAACGATGGGTTATAGCCCATGTTTTTTGAAATTTTGGAAAAAAAAAGTTAGCCTCGTTTCTCATCATTTTGGACCATGGGCTATAGCCCATATCGTACGGCATACTATAGCGCACCGTTTTTCATCATTTTTGAAGATTTTAAAAAAATGACGAAATGACAAAAACGATGGGTTATAGCCCATGTTTTTTGAAATTTTGAAAAAAAAAGTTAGCCTCGTTTCTCATCATTTTGGACCATGGGCTATAGCCCATATCGTACGGCATACTATAGCGCGCCGTTTTTCATCATTTTTGAAGATTTAAAAAAAATGATGAAATGACAAAAACGATGGGTTATAGCCCATGTTTTTTGAAATTTTGAAAAAAAAAGTTAGCCTCGTTTCTCATCATTTTGGACCATGGGCTATAGCCCATATCGTACGGCATACTATAGCGCGCAGTTTTTCATCATTTTTGAAGATTTGAAAAAAATGACGAAATGACAAAAACGATGGGTTATAGCCCATGTTTTTTGAAATTTTGAAAAAAAAAGTTAGCCTCGTTTCTCATCATTTTGGACCATGGGCTATAGCCCATATCGTACGGCATACTATAGCACGCCGTTTTTCATCATTTTTGAAGATTTGAAAAAAATGACGAAATGACAAAAACGATGGGTTATAGCCCATGTTTTTTGAATTTTTGGAAAAAAAAGTTAGCCTCGTTTCTCATCATTTTGGACCATGGGCTATAGCCCATATCGTACGGCATACTATAGCACGCCGTTTTTCATCATTTTTGAAGATTTGAAAAAAATGACGAAATGACAAAAACGATGGGTTATAGCCCATGTTTTTGAAATTTTGGGAAAAAAAGTTAGCCTCGTTTCTCATCATTTTGGACCATGGGCTATAGCCCATATCGTACGGCATACTATAGCGCGCCGTTTTTCATCATTTTTGAAGATTTGAAAAAAATGATGAAATGACAAAAACGATGGGTTATAGCCCATGTTTTTTGAAATTTTGAAAAAAAAAGTTAGCCTCGTTTCTCATCATTTTGGACCATGGGCTATAGCCCATATCGTACGGCATACTATAGCGCGCAGTTTTTCATCATTTTTGAAGATTTGAAAAAAATGATGAAATGACAAAAACGATGGGTTATAGCCCATGTTTTTTGAAATTTTGAAAAAAAAAGTTAGCCTCGTTTCTCATCATTTTGGACCATGGGCTATAGCCCATATCGTACGGCATACTATAGCGCGCCGTTTTTCATCATTTTTGAAGATTTGAAAAAAATGACGAAATGACAAAAACGATAGGTTATAGCCCATGTTTTTTGAAATTTTGGAAAAAAAAGTTAGCCTCGTTTCTCATCATTTTGGACCATGGGCTATTGGGCTATAGCCCATATCGTACGGCATACTATAGCGCGCCGTTTTTCATCATTTTTGAAGGCTTACTTATCTGCGAAAAGAAAAGCCTGGTCACAACGTAAGGC
>NC_137863.1:31653174-31766328 GCF_963924005.1 Protomyctophum bolini | reverse complement strand
GCCTCGGTTTCTCATCATTTTGGACCATGGGCTATAGCCATAACGTAAGGCATACATAGCGCGCCGTTTTCATCATTTTTTGAGGATTTGAAAAAAATGACGAAATGACAAAAACGATGGGTTTATAGCCCATGTTTTTTGAAATTTTGGAAAAAAAAGTTAGCCTCGTTTCTCATCATTTGGACCATGGGCTATAGCCCATATCGTACGGCATACTATAGCGCGCTGTTTTTCATCAATTTGAGGATTTGAAAAAATGACGAAATGACAAAAACGATGGGTTATAGCCCATGTTTTTTGAAATTTTGAAAAAAAAAAGTTAGCCTCGTTTCTCATCATTTTGGACCATGGGCTATAGCCCATATCGTACGGCATACTATAGCGCGCCGTTTTTCATCATTTTTGAGGATTTGAAAAAAATGACGAAATGACAAAAACGATGGGTTATAGCCATGTTTTTTGAAATTTGAAAAAAAAAGTTAGCCTCGTTTCTCATCATTTTGGACCATGGGCTATAGCCCATATCGTACGGCATACTATAGCGCGCCGTTTTTCATCATTTTTGAGGATTTGAAAAAAATGACGAAATGACAAAAACGATGGGTTATAGCCCATGTTTTTTGAAATTTTGAAAAAAAAGTTAGCCTCGTTTCTCATCATTTTGACCATGGGCTATAGCCCATATCGTACGGCATACTATAGCGCGCCGTTTTTCATCATTTTTGAGGATTTGAAAAATAAATGACAAAAACGATGGGTTATAGCCCATGTTTTTTGAAATTTTGAAAAAAAAAGTTAGCCTCGTTTCTCATCATTTTGGACCATGGGCTATAGCCATATCGTACGGCATACTATAGCGCGCCGTTTTTCATCATTTTGAGGATTTGAAAAAAATGACGAAATGACAAAAACGATGGGTTATAGCCCATGTTTTTTGAAATTTTGAAAAAAAAAGTTAGCCTCGTTTCTCATCATTTTGGACCATGGGCTATAGCCCATATCGTACGGCATACTATAGCGCGCCGTTTTTCATCATTTTTGAGGATTTGAAAAAATGACGAAATGACAAAAACGATGGGTTATAGCCCATGTTTTTTGAAATTTGAAAAAAAAAGTTAGCCTCGTTTCTCATCATTTTGGGACATGGGCTATAGCCCATATCGTACGGCATACTATAGCGCGCCGTTTTTCATCATTTTTGAGGATTTGAAAAAAATGACGAAATGACAAAAACGATGGGTTATAGCCCATGTTTTTTGAAATTTTGAAAAAAAAAGTTAGCCTCGTTTCTCATCATTTTGGACCATGGGCTATAGCCCATATCGTACGGCATACTATAGCGCGCCGTTTTTCATCATTTTTGAGGATTTGAAAAAAATGACGAAATGACAAAAACGATGGGTTATAGCCCATGTTTTTTGAAATTTTGAAAAAAAAAGTTAGCCTCGTTTCTCATCATTTTGGACCATGGGCTATAGCCCATATCGTACGGCATACTATAGCGCGCCGTTTTTCATCATTTTTGAGGATTTGAAAAAAATGACGAAATGACAAAAAACGATGGGTTATAGCCCATGTTTTTTGAAATTTTGAAAAGAAAAGTTAGCCTCGTTTCTCATCATTTGGACCATGGGCTATAGCCCATATCGTACGGCATACTATAGCGCGCCGTTTTTCATCATTTTTGAGGATTTGAAAAAAAATGACGAAATGACAAAAACGATGGTTTATAGCCCATGTTTTTTGAAATTTTTAAAAAAAAATTAGCCTCGTTTCTCATCATTTGGACCATGGGCTATAGCCCATATCTTACGGCATACTATAGCGCGCCGTTTTTCATCCTTTTTGAGGATTTGAAAAAAATGACGAAATGACAAAAACTATGGGTTATAGCCCATGTTTTTTGAAATTTTGAAAAAAAAAGTTAGCCTCGTTTCTCATCATTTTGGACCATGGGCTATAGCCCATATCGTACGGCATACTATAGCGCGCCGTTTTTCATCATTTTTGAGGATTTGAAAAAATGACGAAATGACAAAAACGATGGGTTAACGCCCATGTTTTTGAAATTTTGAAAAAAAAAGTTAGCCTCGTTTCTCATCATTTTGGACCATGGGCTATAGCCCATATCGTACGGCATACTATAGCGCGCCGTTTTTCATCATTTTGAGGATTTGAAAAAAATGACGAAATGACAAAAACGATGGGTTAACGCCCATGTTTTTTGAAATTTTGAAAAGAAAAGTTAGCCTCGTTTCTCATCATTTTGGACCATGGGCTATAGCCCATATCGTACGGCATACTATAGCGCGCCGTTTTTCATCATTTTTGAGGATTTGAAAAAAAATGACAAAACGATGGTTATAGCCCATGTTTTTTGAAATTTTGAAAAAAAAAGTTAGCCTCGTTTCTCATCATTTGGACCATGGGCTATAGCCCATATCGTACGGCATACTATAGCGCGCCGTTTTCATCATTTTTGAGGATTGAAAAAAATGACGAAATGACAAAAACGATAGGTTATAGCCCATGTTTTTTGAAATTTGAAAAAAAAAGTAGCCTCGTTTCTCATCATTTTGGACCATGGGCTATAGCCCATATCGTACGGCATACTATATCGCGCCGTTTTCATCCTTTTTGAGGATTTGAAAAAAATGACGAAATGACAAAACGATGGGTTATAGCCCATGTTTTTTTAAATTTTGAAAAAAAAGTTAGCCTCGTTTCTCATCATTTTGGACCATGGGGCTATAGCCCATATCGTACGGCATACTATAGCGCGCCGTTTTCATCATTTTTGAGGATTGAAAAAAATGACGAAATGACAAAACGATGGTTTATAGCCCATGTTTTTTGAAATTTTGAAAAAAAAAGTTAGCCTCGTTTCTCATCATTTTGGACCATGGGCTATAGCCCATATCGTACGGCATACTATAGCGCGCCGTTTTCATCATTTTTGAGGATTTGAAAAAAATGACAAAAACGATGGGTTATAGCCCATGTTTTTTGAAATTTTGAAAAAAAAAGTTAGCCTCGTTTCTCATCATTTTGGACCATGGGCTATAGCCCATATCGTACGGCATACTATAGCGCGCCGTTTTTCATCATTTTTGAGGATTTGAAAAAAATGACGAAATGACAAAAACGATGGGTTATAGCCCATGTTTTTTTAAATTTTGAAAAAAAAGGTTAGCCTCGTTTCTCATCATTTTGGACCATGGGCTATAGCCCATATCGTACGGCATACTATAGCGCGCCGTTTTTCATCATTTTTGAGGATTTGAAAAAAATGACGAAATGACAAAAACGATGGGTTATAGCCCATGTTTTTTGAAATTTTGAAAAAAAAAGTTAGCCTCGTTTCTCATCATTTTGGACCATGGGCTATAGCCCATATCGTACGGCATACTATAGCGCGCCGTTTTTCATCATTTTTGAGGATTTGAAAAAAATGACAAAAACGATGGGTTATAGCCCATGTTTTTTGAAATTTTGAAAAAAAAAGTTAGCCTCGTTTCTCATCATTTTGGACCATGGCTATAGCCCATATCGTACGGCATACTATAGCGCGCCGTTTTCATCATTTTTGAGGATTTGAAAAAAATGACGAAATGACAAAACGATGGGTTATAGCCCATGTTTTTTTAAATTTTGAAAAAAAAAGTTAGCCTCGTTTCTCATCATTTTGGACCATGGGCTATAGCCCATATCGTACGGCATACTATAGCGCGCCGTTTTTCATCATTTTTGAGGATTTGAAAAAAATGACGAAATGACAAAAACGATGGTTATAGCCCATGTTTTTTGAAATTTTGAAAAAAAAAGTTAGCCTCGTTTCTCATCATTTTGGACCATGGGCTATAGCCCATATCGTACGGCATACTATAGCGCGCCGTTTTTCATCATTTTTGAGGATTTGAAAAAAATGACAAAAACGATGGGTTATAGCCCATGTTTTTTGAAATTTTGAAAAAAAAAGTTAGCCTCGTTTCTCATCATTTTGGACCATGGGCTATAGCCCATATCGTACGCATACTATAGCGCGCCGTTTTTTCATCATTTTTGAGGATTTGAAAAAATGACGAAATGACAAAAACGATGGGTTATAGCCCATGTTTTTTGAAATTTTGAAAAAAAAAGTTAGCCTCGTTTCTCATCATTTGGACCATGGGCTATAGCCCATATCGTACGGCATACTATAGCGCGCCGTTTTTCATCATTTTTGAGGATTTGAAAAAAATGACGAAATGACAAAAACGATGGGTTATAGCCCATGTTTTTTGAAATTTTGAAAAAAAAAGTTAGCCTCGTTTCTCATCATTTTGGACCATGGGCTATAGCCATATCGTACGGCATACTATAGCGCGCCGTTTTTCATCATTTTTGAGGATTTGAAAAAAATGACAAAAACGATGGTTATAGCCCATGTTTTTGAAATTTTGAAAAAAAAAGTTAGCCTCGTTTCTCATCATTTTGGACCATGGGCTATAGCCCATATCGTACGGCATACTATAGCGCGCCGTTTTTCATCATTTTTGAGGATTTGAAAAAAATGACGAAATGACAAAAACGATGGGTTATAGCCCATGTTTTTTGAAATTTTGAAAAAAAAAGTTTAGCCTCGTTTCTCATCATTTTGGACCATGGGCTATAGCCCATATCGTACGGCATACTATAGCGCGCCGTTTTCATCATTTTTGAGGATTTGAAAAAAATGACGAAATGACAAAAACGATGGGTTATAGCCCATGTTTTTGAAATTTTGAAAAAAAAAGTTAGCCTCGTTTCTCATCATTTTGGACCATGGCTATAGCCCATATCGTACGGCATACTATAGCGCGCCGTTTTTCATCATTTTTGAGGATTTGAAAAAATGACAAAAACGATGGGTTATAGCCCATGTTTTTGAAAAAAAAAAAGTTAGCCTCGTTTCTCATCATTTGGACCATGGGCTATAGCCCATATCGTACGGCATACTATAGCGCGCCGTTTTTCATCATTTTTGAGGATTTGAAAAAAATGACGAAATGACAAAAACGATGGGTTATAGCCCATGTTTTTTGAAATTTTGAAAAAAAAGTTAGCCTCGTTTCTCATCATTTTGGACCATGGGCTATAGCCCATATCGTACGGCATACTATAGCGCGCCGTTTTTCATCATTTTTGAGGATTTGAAAAAAATGACGAAATGACAAAAACGATGGGTTATAGCCCATGTTTTTTGAAATTTTGAAAAAAAAAGTTAGCCTCGTTTCTCATCATTTTGGACCATGGGCTATAGCCCATATCTTACGGCATACTATAGCGCGCCGTTTTTCATCATTTTTGAGGATTTGAAAAAAATGACAAAATGACAAAAACGATGGTTATAGCCCATGTTTTTGAAATTTTGAAAAAAAAGTTAGCCTCGTTTCTCATCATTTTGGACCATGGGCTATAGCCCATATCGTACGGCATACTATAGCGCGCCGTTTTCATCATTTTTGAGGATTTGAAAAAAATGACGAAATGACAAAAAACGATGGGTTATAGCCCATGTTTTTTGAAATTTGAAAAAAAAAGTTAGCCTCGTTTCTCATCATTTTGGACCATGGGCTATAGCCCATATCGTACGGCATACTATAGCGCGCCGTTTTTCATCATTTTTGAGGATTTGAAAAAAATGACGAAATGACAAAAACGATGGGTTATAGCCCATGTTTTTTGAAATTTTGAAAAAAAAAGTTAGCCTCGTTTCTCATCATTTTGGACCATGGGCTATAGCCCATATCGTACGGCATACTATAGCGCGCCGTTTTTCATCATTTTGAGGATTTTAAAAAAATGACAAAAACGATGGGTTATAGCCATGTTTTTTGAAATTTTGAAAAAAAAGTTAGCCTCGTTTCTCATCATTTTGGACCATGGGCTATAGCCCATATCGTACGGCATACTATAGCGCGCCGTTTTTCATCATTTTTGAGGATTTGAAAAAAATGACGAAATGACAAAAACGATGGGTTATAGCCCATGTTTTTTGAAATTTGAAAAAAAAAGTTAGCCTCGTTTCTCATCATTTTGGACCATGGGCTATAGCCCATATCGTACGGCATACTATAGCGCGCCGTTTTTCATCATTTTGAGGATTTGAAAAAAATGACGAAATGACAAAAACGATGGGTTATAGCCCATGTTTTTTGAAATTTGAAAAAAAAAAGTTAGCCTCGTTTCTCATCATTTTGGACCATGGGCTATAGCCCATATCGTACGGCATACTATAGCGCGCCGTTTTTCATCATTTTTGAGGATTTGAAAAAAATGACAAAAACGATGGGTTATAGCCCATGTTTTTTGAAAAAAAAAAGTTAGCCTCGTTTCTCAATCATTTTGGACCATGGCTATAGCCCATATCGTACGGCATACTATAGCGCGCCGTTTTTCATCATTTTTGAGGATTTGAAAAAAATGACGAAATGACAAAAACGATGGGTTATAGCCCATGTTTTTTGAAATTTTGAAAAAAAAAGTTAGCCTCGTTTCTCATCATTTTGGACCATGGGCTATAGCCATATCGTACGGCATACTATAGCGCGCCGTTTTTCATCATTTTTGAGGATTGAAAAAAATGACGAAATGACAAAAACGATGGGTTATAGCCCATGTTTTTTGAAATTTTGAAAAAAAAAGTTAGCCTCGTTTCTCATCATTTTGGACCATGGGCTATAGCCCATATCTTACGGCATACTATAGCGCGCCGTTTTTCATCATTTTTGAGGATTTGAAAAAAATGACAAAATGACAAAAACGATGGGTTATAGCCCATGTTTTTTGAAATTTTGAAAAAAAAAGTTAGCCTCGTTTCTCATCATTTTGGACCATGGGCTATAGCCCATATCGTACGGCATACTATAGCGCGCCGTTTTTCATCATTTTTGAGGATTTGAAAAAAATGACGAAATGACAAAAACGATGGGTTATAGCCCATGTTTTTGAAATTTTGAAAAAAAAAAGTTAGCCTCGTTTCTCATCATTTTGGACCATGGGCTATAGCCCATATCGTACGGCATACTATAGCGCGCCGTTTTTCATCATTTTTGAGGATTTGAAAAAAATGACGAAATGACAAAAACGATGGGTTTATAGCCCATGTTTTTTGAAATTTGAAAAAAAAAGTTAGCCTCGTTTCTCATCATTTTGGACCATGGGCTATAGCCCATATCGTACGGCATACTATAGCGCGCCGTTTTTCATTATTTTTGAGGATTTGAAAAAAATGACAAAAACGATGGGTTATAGCCCATGTTTTTTGAAATTTTGAAAAAAAAAGTTAGCAATCGTTTCTCATCATTTTGGACCATGGGCTATAGCCCATATCGTACGGCATACTATAGCGCGCCGTTTTTCATCATTTTTGAGGATTTAAAAAAAATGACGAAATGACAAAAACGATGGGTTATAGCCCATGTTTTTTGAAATTTTGAAAAAAAAGTTAGCCTCGTTTCTCATCATTTTGGACCATGGGCTATAGCCCATATCGTACGGCATACTATATCGCGCCGTTTTTCATCCTTTTTGAGGATTTGAAAAAAATGACGAAATGACAAAAACGATGGGTTATAGCCCATGTTTTTTTAAATTTTGAAAAAAAAAGTTAGCCTCGTTTCTCATCATTTTGGACCATGGCTATAGCCCATATCGTACGGCATACTATAGCGGCGCCGTTTTTCATCATTTTTGAGGATTTGAAAAAAATGACGAAATGACAAAAACGATGGGTTATAGCCCATGTTTTTTGAATTTTGAAAAAAAAGTTAGCCTCGTTTCTCATCATTTTGACCATGGGCTATAGCCCATATCGTACGGCATACTATAGCGCGCCGTTTTTCATCATTTTTGAGGATTTGAAAAAAATGACGAAAAACGATGGGTTATAGCCCATGTTTTTTGAAATTTTGAAAAAAAAAGTTACCTCGTTTCTCATCATTTTGGACCATGGGCTATAGCCCATATCGTACGGCATACTATAGCGCGCCGTTTTTCATCATTTTGAGGATTTGAAAAAAATGACGAAATGACAAAAACGATGGGTTATAGCCCATGTTTTTTGAAATTTTGAAAAAAAAGTTAGCCTCGTTTCTCATCATTTTGGACCATGGGCTATAGCCCATATCGTACGGCATACTATAGCGCGCCGTTTTTCATCATTTTTGAGGATTTGAAAAAAATGACGAAATGACAAAAACGATGGGTTATAGCCCATGTTTTTTGAAATTTTGAAAAAAAAAAGTTAGCCTCGTTTCTCATCATTTTGGACCATGGGCTATAGCCCATATCGTACGGCATACTATAGCGCGCCGTTTTTCATCATTTTTGAGGATTTGAAAAAAATGACAAAAACGATGGGTTATAGCCCATGTTTTTGAAAAAAAAAGTTAGCCTCGTTTCTCATCATTTTGGACCATGGGCTATAGCCCATATCGTACGGCATACTATAGCGCGCCGTTTTTCATCATTTTTGAGGATTGAAAAAAATGACGAAATGACAAAAACGATGGGTTATAGCCCATGTTTTTTGAAATTTTGAAAAAAAAAGTTAGCCTCGTTTCTCATCATTTTGGACCATGGGCTATAGCCCATATCGTACGGCATACTATAGCGCGCCGTTTTTCATCATTTTTGAGGATTTGAAAAAAATGACAAAAACGATGGGTTATAGCCCATGTTTTTTGAAATTTTGAAAAAAAAAGTTAGCCTCGTTTCTCATCATTTGGACCATGGGCTATAGCCCATATCGTACGGCATACTATAGCGCGCCGTTTTTCATCATTTTTGAGGATTTGAAAAAAATGACAAAAACGATGGGTTATAGCCCATGTTTTTTGAAATTTTGAAAAAAAAAGTTACCTCGTTTCTTATCATTTTGGACCATGGGCTATAGCCCATATCGTACGGCATACTATAGCGCGCCGTTTTTCATCATTTTTGAGGATTTGAAAAAAATGACGAAATGACAAAAACGATGGGTTATAGCCCATGTTTTTTGAAATTTTGAAAAAAAAAGTTAGCCTCGTTTCTCATCATTTTGGACCATGGGCTATAGCCCATATCGTACGGCATACTATAGCGCGCCGTTTTTCATCATTTTTGAGGATTTGAAAAAAATGACGAAATGACAAAAACGATGGGTTATAGCCCATGTTTTTTGAAATTTTGAAAAAAAAAGGTTAGCCTCGTTTCTCATCATTTGGACCATGGGCTATAGCCCATATCGTACGGCATACTATAGCGCGCCGTTTTTCATCATTTTTGAGGATTTGAAAAAAATGACGAAATGACAAAAACGATGGGTTATAGCCCATGTTTTTTGAAATTTTGAAAAAAAAAGTTAGCCTCGTTTCTCATCATTTTGGACCATGGGCTATAGCCCATATCGTACGGCATACTATAGCGCGCCGTTTTTCATCATTTTGAGGATTTGAAAAAATGACGAAATGACAAAAACGATGGGTTATAGCCCATGTTTTTTGAAAATTTGAAAAAAAAAGTTAGCCTCGTTTCTCATCATTTTGGACCATGGGCTATAGCCCATATCGTACGGCATACTATAGCGCGCCGTTTTTCATCCTTTTTGAGGATTTGAAAAAAATGACGAAATTACAAAAACGATGGGTTATAGCCCATGTTTTTTTAAATTTTGAAAAAAAAAGTTAGCCTCGTTTCTCATCATTTTGGACCATGGGCTATAGCCCATATCGTACGGCATACTATAGCGCGCCGTTTTTCATCATTTTTGAGGATTTGAAAAAAATGACGAAATGACAAAAACGATGGGTTATAGCCCATGTTTTTTGAAATTTTGAAAAAAAAAGTTAGCCTCGTTTCTCATCATTTTGGACCATGGGCTATAGCCCATATCGTACGGCATACTATAGCGCGCCGTTTCTTTCATCATTTTTGAGGATTTGAAAAAATGACGAAATGACAAAAACGATGGGTTATAGCCCATGTTTTTTTAAATTTTGGAAAAAAAAGTTAGCCTCGTTTCTCATCATTTTGGACCATGGGCTATAGCCCATATCGTACGGCATACTATAGCGCGCCGTTTTTCATCATTTTTGAGGATTTGAAAAAAATGACGAAATGACAAAAACGATGGGTTATAGCCCATGTTTTTTGAAATTTTGAAAAAAAAAGTTAGCCTCGTTTCTCATCATTTTGGACCATGGGCTATAGCCCATATCGTACGGCATACTATAGCGCGCCGTTTTTCATCATTTTTGAGGATTTGAAAAAAATGACGAAATGACAAAAACGATGGTTATAGCCCATGTTTTTTGAAATTTTGAAAAAAAAAGTTAGCCTCGTTTCTCATCATTTTGGACCATGGGCTATAGCCCATATCGTACGGCATACTATAGCGCGCCGTTTTTCATCATTTTTGAGGATTTGAAAAAAATGACGAAATGACAAAAACGATGGGTTATAGCCCATGTTTTTTGAAATTTTGAAAAAAAAGTTAGCCTCGTTTCTCATCATTTTGGACCATGGGCTATAGCCCATATCGTACGGCATACTATAGCGCGCCGTTTTTCATCATTTTTGAGGATTTGAAAAAATGACGAAATGACAAAAACGATGGGTTATAGCCCATGTTTTTTGAAATTTTGAAAAAAAAGTTAGCCTCGTTTCTCATCATTTTGGACCATGGGCTATAGCCCATATCGTACGGCATACTATAGCGCGCCGTTTTTCATCATTTTTGAGGATTTGAAAAAAATGACGAAATGACAAAAACGATGGGTTATAGCCCATGTTTTTTGAAAATTTGAAAAAAAAAGTTAGCCTCGTTTCTCATCATTTTGGACCATGGGCTATAGCCCATATCGTACGGCATACTATAGCGCGCCGTTTTTCGATCCTTTTTTGAGGATTTGAAAAAAATGACGAAATTACAAAACGATGGGTTATAGCCCATGTTTTTTTAAATTTTGAAAAAAAAGTTAGCCTCGTTTCTCATCATTTTGGACCATGGGCTATAGCCCATATCGTACGGCATACTATAGCGCGCCGTTTTTCATCATTTTTGAGGATTTGAAAAAAATGACGAAATGACAAAAACGATGGGTTATAGCCCATGTTTTTTGAAATTTTGAAAAAAAAAGTTAGCCTCGTTTCTCATCATTTTGGACCATGGGCTATAGCCCATATCGTACGGCATACTATAGCGCGCCGTTTTTCATCATTTTTGAGGATTTGAAAAAAATGACGAAATGACAAAAACGATGGGTTATAGCCCATGTTTTTGAAATTTTGAAAAAAAAAGTTAGCCTCGTTTCTCATCATTTTGGACCATGGGCTATAGCCCATATCGTACGGCATACTATAGCGCGCCGTTTTTCATCATTTTTGAGGATTTGAAAAAAATGACGAAATGACAAAAACGATGGGTTATAGCCCATGTTTTTTGAAATTGTGAAAAAAAAAGTTAGCCTCGTTTCTCATCATTTGGGACCATGGGCTATAGCCCATATCGTACGGCATACTATAGCGCGCCGTTTTTCATCATTTTTGAGGATTTGAAAAAAATGACGAAATGACAAAAACGATGGGTTATAGCCCATGTTTTTTGAAATTTTGAAAAAAAAAGTTAGCCTCGTTTCTCATCATTTTGGACCATGGGCTATAGCCCATATCGTACGGCATACTATAGCGCGCCGTTTTTCATCATTTTTGAGGATTTGAAAAAAATGACGAAATGACAAAAACGATGGGTTATAGCCCATGTTTTTTGAAATTTTGAAAAAAAAAGTTAGCCTCGTTTCTCATCATTTTGGACAATGGGCTATAGCCCATATCGTACGGCATACTATAGCGCGCCGTTTTTCATCATTTTTGAGGATTTGAAAAAAATGACAAAATGACAAAAACGATGGGTTATAGCCCATGTTTTTTTGAAATTTTGAAAAAAAAAGTTAGCCTCGTTTCTCATCATTTTGGACCATGGGCTATAGCCCATATCGTACGGCATACTATAGCGCGCCGTTTTTCATCATTTTTGAGGATTTGAAAAAAATGACGAAATGACAAAAACGATGGGTTATAGCCCATGTTTTTTGAAATTTTGAAAAAAAAAAGTTAGCCTCGTTTCTCATCATTTTGGACCATGGGCTATAGCCCATATCGTACGGCATACTATAGCGCGCCGTTTTTCATCATTTTGAGGATTTGAAAAAAATGACGAAATGACAAAAACGATGGGTTATAGCCCATGTTTTTTGAAATTTTGAAAAAAAAAGTTAGCCTCGTTTCTCATCATTTTGGACCATGGGCTATAGCCCATATCGTACGGCATACTATAGCGCGCCGTTTTTCATCATTTTTGAGGATTTTAAAAAAAATGACAAAAACGATGGGTTATAGCCCATGTTTTTTGAAATTTTGAAAAAAAAAGTTAGCCTCGTTTCTCATCATTTTGGACCATGGGCTATAGCCCATATCGTACGGCATACTATAGCGCGCTGTTTTTCATCATTTTTGAGGATTTGAAAAAATGACGAAATGACAAAAACGATGGGTTATAGCCCATGTTTTTTGAAATTTTGAAAAAAAAAGTTAGCCTCGTTTCTCATCATTTTGGACCATGGGCTATAGCCCATATCGTACGGCATACTATAGCGCGCCGTTTTTCATCATTTTTGAGGATTTGAAAAAAATGACGAAATGACAAAAACGATGGGTTATAGCCCATGTTTTTTGAAATTTTGAAAAAAAAAGTTAGCCTCGTTTCTCATCATTTTGGACCATGGGCTATAGCCCATATCGTACGGCATACTATAGCGCGCCGTTTTTCATCATTTTTGAGGATTTGAAAAAAATGACAAAAACGATGGGTTATAGCCCATGTTTTTTGAAATTTTGAAAAAAAAAGTTAGCCTCGTTTCTCATCATTTTGGACCATGGGCTATAGCCCATATCGTACGGCATACTATAGCGCGCCGTTTTTCATCATTTTTGAGGATTTGAAAAAAATGACGAAATGACAAAAACGATGGGTTATAGCCCATGTTTTTGAAAATTTGAAAAAAAAAGTTAGCCTCGTTTCTCATCATTTTGGACCATGGGCTATAGCCCATATCGTACGGCATACTATAGCGCGCCGTTTTTCATCCTTTTTGAGGATTTGAAAAAAATTACGAAATGACAAAAACGATGGGTTATAGCCCATGTTTTTTTAAATTTTGAAAAAAAAAGTTAGCCTCGTTTCTCATCATTTTGGACCATGGGCTATAGCCCATATCGTACGGCATACTATAGCGCGCCGTTTTTTCATCATTTTGAGGATTTGAAAAAAATGACGAAATGACAAAAACGATGGGTTATAGCCCATGTTTTTTGAAATTTTGAAAAAAAAAAGTTAGCCTCGTTTCTCATCATTTTGGACCATGGGCTTTAGCCCATATCGTACGGCATACTATAGCGCGCCGTTTTTCATCATTTTTGAGGATTTGAAAAAAATGACGAAATGACAAAAACGATGGGTTATAGCCCATGTTTTTTGAAATTTTGAAAAAAAAAGTTAGCCTCGTTTCTCATCATTTTGGACCATGGGCTATAGCCCATATCGTACGGCATACTATAGCGCGCCGTTTTTCATCATTTTTGATGATTTGAAAAAAATGACGAAATGACAAAAACGATGGGTTATAGCCCATGTTTTTTGAAATTTTGAAAAAAAAAGTTAGCCTCGTTTCTCATCATTTTGGACCATGGGCTATAGCCCATATCGTACGGCATACTATAGCACGCCGTTTTTCATCATTTTTGAGGATTTGAAAAAAATGACGAAATGACAAAAACGATGGGTTATAGCCCATGTTTTTTGAAATTTTGAAAAAAAAAGTTAGCCTCGTTTCTCATCATTTTGGACCATGGCTATAACCCATCGTTTTGTCATTTCGTCATTTTTTTCAAATCCTCAAAAATGATGAAAAACGGCGCGCTATAGTATGCCGTACGATATGGGCTATAGCCCATGGTCCAAAATGATGAGAAACGAGGCTAACTTTTTTTTTCAAAATTTCAAAAAACATGGGCTATAACCCATCGTTTTTGTCATTTCGTCATTTTTTTCAAATCCTCAAAAATGATGAAAAACGGCGTGCTATAGTATGCCGTACGATATGGGCTATAGCCCATGGTCCAAAATGATGAGAAACGAGGCTAACTTTTTTTTCAAAATTTCAAAAAACATGGGCTATAACCCATCGTTTTTGTCATTTCGTCATTTTTTCAAATCATCAAAAATGATGAAAAACGGCGCGCTATAGTATGCCGTACGATATGGGCTATAGCCCATGGTCCAAAATGATGAGAAACGAGGCTAACTTTTTTTTCAAAATTTCAAAAAACATGGGCTATAACCCATCGTTTTTGTCATTTCGTCATTTTTTTCAAATCCTCAAAAATGATGAAAAACGGCGCGCTATAGTATGCCGTACGATATGGGCTAAAGCCCATGGTCCAAAATGATGAGAAACGAGGCTAACTTTTTTTTTCAAAATTTCAAAAAACATGGGCTATAACCCATCGTTTTTGTCATTTCGTCATTTTTTTCAAATCCTCAAAAATGATGAAAAACGGCGCGCTATAGTATGCCGTACGATATGGGCTATAGCCCATGGTCCAAAATGATGAGAAACGAGGCTAACTTTTTTTTTCAAAATTTAAAAAAACATGGGCTATAACCCATCGTTTTTGTCATTTCGTAATTTTTTTCAAATCCTCAAAAAGGATGAAAAACGGCGCGCTATAGTATGCCGTACGATATGGGCTATAGCCCATGGTCCAAATGATGAGAAACGAGGCTAACTTTTTTTTTCAAATTTTCAAAAAACATGGGCTATAACCCATCGTTTTTGTCATTTCGTCATTTTTTTCAAATCCTCAAAAATGATGAAAAACGGCGCGCTATAGTATGCCGTACGATATGGGCTATAGCCCATGGTCCAAAATGATGAGAAACGAGGCTAACTTTTTTTTCAAAATTTCAAAAAACATGGGCTATAACCCATCGTTTTTGTCATTTTTTTCAAATCCTCAAAAATGATGAAAAACGGCGCGCTTATAGTATGCCGTACGATATGGGCTATAGCCCATGGTCCAAAATGATGAGAAACGAGGCTAACTTTTTTTTTCAAAATTTCAAAAAACATGGGCTATAACCCATCGTTTTTGTCATTTCGTCATTTTTTCAAATCCTCAAAAATGATGAAAAACGGCGCGCTATAGTATGCCGTACGATATGGGCTATAGCCCATGGTCCAAAATGATGAGAAACGAGGCTAACTTTTTTTTTCAAAATTTCAAAAAACATGGGCTATAACCCATCGTTTTGTCATTTCGTCATTTTTTTCAAATCCTCAAAAATGATGAAAAACAGCGCGCTATAGTATGCCGTACGATATGGGCTATAGCCCATGGTCCAAAATGATGAGAAACGAGGCTAACTTTTTTTTCAAAATTTCAAAAAACATGGGCTATAACCCATCGTTTTTGTCATTTTTTTAAAATCCTCAAAAATGATGAAAAACGGCGCGCTATAGTATGCCGTACGATATGGGCTATAGCCCATGGTCCAAAATGATGAGAAACGAGGCTAACTTTTTTTTTCAAAATTTCAAAAAACATGGGCTATAACCCATCGTTTTTGTCATTTCGTCATTTTTTCAATCCTCAAAATTGATGAAAAACGGCGCGCTATAGTATGCCGTACGATATGGGGCTTATAGCCCATGGTCAAAATGATTGGAGAAACGAGGCTAACTTTTTTTTTCAAAATTTCAAAAAACATGGGCTATAACCCATCGTTTTTGTCATTTCGTCATTTTTTTCAAATCCTCAAAAATGATGAAAAACGGCGCGCTATAGTATGCCGTACGATATGGGCTATAGCCCATGGTCCAAAATGATGAGAAACGAGGCTAACTTTTTTTTTTCAAAATTTCAAAAAACATGGGCTATAACCCATCGTTTTTGTCATTTTCGTCATTTTTTTCAAATCCTCAAAAATGATGAAAACGGCGCGCTATAGTATGCCGTACGATATGGGCTATAGCCCATGGTCCAAAATGATGAGAAACGAGGCTAACTTTTTTTTTCAAAATTTCAAAAAACATGGGCTATAACCCATCGTTTTTGTCATTTCGTCATTTTTTTCAAATCCTCAAAAATGATGAAAAACGGCGCGCTATAGTATGCCGTACGATATGGGCTATAGCCCATGGTCCAAAATGATGAGAAACGAGGCTAACTTTTTTTTTTCAAAATTTCAAAAAACATGGGCTATAACCCATCGTTTTTGTCATTTCGTCATTTTTTTCAAATCCTCAAAAATGATGAAAAACGGCGCGCTATAGTATGCCGTACGATATGGGCTATAGCCCATGGTCCAAAATGATGAGAAACGAGGCTAACTTTTTTTTCACAATTTCAAAAAACGATGGGCTATAACCCATCGTTTTTGTCATTTCGTCATTTTTTTCAAATCCTCAAAAATGATGAAAAACGGCGCGCTATAGTATGCCGTACGATATGGGCTATAGCCCATGGTCCAAAATGATGAGAAACGAGGCTAACTTTTTTTTTCAAAATTTCAAAAAACATGGGCTATAACCCATCGTTTTTGTCATTTCGTCATTTTTTTCAAATCCTCAAAAATGATGAAAAACGGCGCGCTATAGTATGCCGTACGATATGGGCTATAGCCCATGGTCCAAAATGATGAGAAACGAGGCTAACTTTTTTTTTCAAAATTTCAAAAAACATGGGCTATAACCCATCGTTTTTGTCATTTCGTCATTTTTTTCAAATCCTCAAAAATGATGAAAAACGGCGCGCTATAGTATGCCGTACGATATGGGCTATAGCCCATGGTCCAAAATGATGAGAAACGAGGCTAACTTTTTTTTTCAAAATTTAAAAAAACATGGGCTATAACCCATCGTTTTTGTAATTTCGTCATTTTTTTCAAATCCTCAAAAATGATGAAAAACGGCGCGCTATAGTATGCCGTACGATATGGGCTATAGCCCATGGTCCAAAATGATGAGAAACGAGGCTAACTTTTTTTTTCAAATTTTCAAAAAACATGGGCTATAACCCATCGTTTTTGTCATTTCGTCATTTTTTTCAAATCCTCAAAAATGATGAAAAACGGCGCGCTATAGTATGCCGTACGATATGGGCTATAGCCCATGGTCCAAAATGATGAGAAACGAGGCTAACTTTTTTTTTCAAAATTTCAAAAAACATGGGCTATAACCCATCGTTTTTGTCATTTCGTCATTTTTTTCAAATCCTCAAAAATGATGAAAAACGGCGCGCTATAGTATGCCGTACGATATGGGCTATAGCCCATGGTCCAAAATGATGAGAAACGAGGCTAACTTTTTTTTCAAAATTTCAAAAAACATGGGCTATAACCCATCGTTTTTGTCATTTCGTCATTTTTTTCAAATCCTCAAAAATGATGAAAAACGGCGCGCTATAGTATGCCGTACGATATGGGCTATAGCCCATGGTCCAAAATGATGAGAAACGAGGCTAACTTTTTTTTTCAAAATTTCAAAAAACATGGGCTATAACCCATCGTTTTTGTCATTTCGTCATTTTTTTCAAATCCTCAAAAATGATGAAAAACGGCGCGCTATAGTATGCCGTACGATATGGGCTATAGCCCATGGTCCAAAATGATGAGAAACGAGGCTAACTTTTTTTTTCAAAATTTCAAAAAACATGGGCTATAACCCATCGTTTTTGTCATTTCGTCATTTTTTTCAAATCCTCAAAAATGATGAAAAACGGCGCGCTATAGTATGCCGTACGATATGGGCTATAGCCCATGGTCCAAAATGATGAGAAACGAGGCTAACTTTTTTTTCCAAAATTTAAAAAAACATGGGCTATAACCCATCGTTTTTGTCATTTCGTCATTTTTTTCAAATCCTCAAAAATGATGAAAAACGGCGCGCTATAGTATGCCGTACGATATGGGCTATAGCCCATGGTCCAAAATGATGAGAAACGAGGCTAACTTTTTTTTCAAAATTTCAAAAAACATGGGCTATAACCCATCGTTTTTGTCATTTCGTCATTTTTTTCAAATCCTCAAAAATGATGAAAAACGGCGCGCTATAGTATGCCGTACGATATGGGCTATAGCCCATGGTCCAAAATGATGAGAAACGAGGCTAACTTTTTTTTTCAAAATTTAAAAAAACATGGGCTATAACCCATCGTTTTTGTAATTTCGTCATTTTTTTCAAATCCTCAAAAAGGATGAAAAACGGCGCGCTATAGTATGCCGTACGATATGGGCTATAGCCCATGGTCCAAAATGATGAGAAACGAGGCTAACTTTTTTTTTCAAATTTTCAAAAAACATGGGCTATAACCCATCGTTTTTGTCATTTCGTCATTTTTTTCAAATCCTCAAAAATGATGAAAAACGGCGCGCTATAGTATGCCGTACGATATGGGCTATAGCCCATGGTCCAAAATGATGAGAAACGAGGCTAACTTTTTTTTTCAAAATTTCAAAAAACATGGGCTATAACCCATCGTTTTTGTCATTTCGTCATTTTTTTCAAATCCTCAAAAATGATGAAAAACGGCGCGCTATAGTATGCCGTACGATATGGGCTATAGCCCATGGTCCAAAATGATGAGAAACGAGGCTAACCTTTTTTTTCAAAATTTCAAAAAACATGGGCTATAACCCATCGTTTTTGTCATTTCGTCATTTTTTTCAAATCCTCAAAAATGATGAAAAACGGCGCGCTATAGTATGCCGTACGATATGGGCTATAGCCCATGGTCCAAAATGATGAGAAACGAGGCTAACTTTTTTTTTCAAAATTTCAAAAAACATGGGCTATAACCCATCGTTTTTGTCATTTCGTCATTTTTTTCAAATCCTCAAAAATGATGAAAAACGGCGCGCTATAGTATGCCGTACGATATGGGCTATAGCCCATGGTCCAAAATGATAAGAAACGAGGGTAACTTTTTTTTTCAAAATTTCAAAAAACATGGGCTATAACCCATCGTTTTTGTCATTTTTTTCAAATCCTCAAAAATGATGAAAAACGGCGCGCTATAGTATGCCGTACGATATGGGCTATAGCCCATGGTCCAAAATGATGAGAAACGAGGCTAACTTTTTTTTTCAAAATTTCAAAAAACATGGGCTATAACCCATCGTTTTTGTCATTTTTTTCAAATCCTCAAAAATGATGAAAAACGGCGCGCTATAGTATGCCGTACGATATGGGCTATAGCCCATGGTCCAAAATGATGAGAAACGAGGCTAACTTTTTTTTTCAAAATTTCAAAAAACATGGGCTATAACCCATCGTTTTTGTCATTTCGTCATTTTTTTCAAATCCTCAAAAATGATGAAAAACGGCGCGCTATAGTATGCCGTACGATATGGGCTATAGCCCATGGTCCAAAATGATGAGAAACGAGGCTAACTTTTTTTTTCAAAAACATGGGCTATAACCCATCGTTTTTGTCATTTTTTTCAAATCCTCAAAAATGATGAAAAACGGCGCGCTATAGTATGCCGTACGATATGGGCTATAGCCCATGGTCCAAAATGATGAGAAACGAGGCTAACTTTTTTTTTCAAAATTTCAAAAAACATGGGCTATAACCCATCGTTTTTGTCATTTCGTCATTTTTTTCAAATCCTCAAAAATGATGAAAAACGGCGCGCTATAGTATGCCGTACGATATGGGCTATAGCCCATGGTCCAAAATGATGAGAAACGAGGCTAACTTTTTTTTTCAAAATTTCAAAAAACATGGGCTATAACCCATCGTTTTTGTCATTTCGTCATTTTTTTCAAATCCTCAAAAATGATGAAAAACGGCGCGCTATAGTATGCCGTACGATATGGGCTATAGCCCATGGTCCAAAATGATGAGAAACGAGGGTAACTTTTTTTTTCAAAATTTCAAAAAACATGGGCTATAACCCATCGTTTTTGTCATTTTTTTCAAATCCTCAAAAATGATGAAAAACGGCGCGCTATAGTATGCCGTACGATATGGGCTATAGCCCATGGTCCAAAATGATGAGAAACGAGGCTAACTTTTTTTTTCAAAATTTCAAAAAACATGGGCTATAACCCATCGTTTTTGTCATTTCGTCATTTTTTTCAAATCCTCAAAAATGATGAAAAACGGCGCGCTATAGTATGCCGTACGATATGGGCTATAGCCCATGGTCCAAAATGATGAGAAACGAGGCTAACTTTTTTTTTCAAAATTTAAAAAAACATGGGCTATAACCCATCGTTTTTGTCATTTCGTCATTTTTTTCAAATCCTCAAAAAGGATGAAAAACGGCGCGATATAGTATGCCGTACGATATGGGCTATAGCCCATGGTCCAAAATGATGAGAAACGAGGCTAACTTTTTTTTTCAAAATTTCAAAAAACATGGGCTATAACCCATCGTTTTTGTCATTTCGTCATTTTTTTTAAATCCTCAAAAATGATGAAAAACGGCGCGCTATAGTATGCCGTACGATATGGGCTATAGCCCATGGTCCAAAATGATGAGAAACGAGGCTAACTTTTTTTTTCAAAATTTCAAAAAACATGGGCTATAACCCATCGTTTTTGTCATTTTTTTCAAATCCTCAAAAATAATGAAAAACGGCGCGCTATAGTATGCCGTACGATATGGGCTATAGCCCATGGTCCAAAATGATGAGAAACGAGGCTAACTTTTTTTTTCAAAATTTCAAAAAACATGGGCTATAACCCATCGTTTTTGTCATTTCGTCATTTTTTTCAAATCCTCAAAAATGATGAAAAACGGCGCGCTATAGTATGCCGTACGATATGGGCTATAGCCCATGGTCCAAAATGATGAGAAACGAGGCTAACTTTTTTTTTCAAAATTTCAAAAAACATGGGCTATAACCCATCGTTTTTGTCATTTCGTCATTTTTTTCAAATCCTCAAAAATGATGAAAAACGGCGCGCTATAGTATGCCGTACGATATGGGCTATAGCCCATGGTCCAAAATGATGAGAAACGAGGCTAACTTTTTTTTTCAAAATTTCAAAAAACATGGGCTATAACCCATCGTTTTTGTCATTTTGTCATTTTTTTCAAATCCTCAAAAATGATGAAAAACGGCGCGCTATAGTATGCCGTAAGATATGGGCTATAGCCCATGGTCCAAAATGATGAGAAACGAGGCTAACTTTTTTTTTCAAAATTTCAAAAAACATGGGCTATAACCCATCGTTTTTGTCATTTCGTCATTTTTTTCAAATCCTCAAAAATGATGAAAAACGGCGCGCTATAGTATGCCGTACGATATGGGCTATAGCCCATGGTCCAAAATGATGAGAAACGAGGCTAACTTTTTTTTTCAAAATTTCAAAAAACATGGGCTATAACCCATCGTTTTTGTCATTTCGTCATTTTTTTCAAATCCTCAAAAATGATGAAAAACGGCGCGCTATAGTATGCCGTACGATATGGGCTATAGCCCATGGTCCAAAATGATGAGAAACGAGGCTAACTTTTTTTTCAAAAACATGGGCTATAACCCATCGTTTTTGTCATTTTTTTCAAATCCTCAAAAATGATGAAAAACGGCGCGCTATAGTATGCCGTACGATATGGGCTATAGCCCATGGGTCCAAAATGATGAGAAACGAGGCTAACTTTTTTTTTCAAAATTTCAAAAAACATGGGCTATAACCCATCGTTTTTGTCATTTCGTCATTTTTTTCAAATCCTCAAAAATGATGAAAAACGGCGCGCTATAGTATGCCGTACGATATGGGCTATAGCCCATGGTCCAAAATGATGAGAAACGAGGCTAACTTTTTTTTTCAAAATTTCAAAAAACATGGGCTATAACCCATCGTTTTTGTCATTTCGTCATTTTTTTCAATCCTCAAAAATGATGAAAAACGGCGCGCTATAGTATGCCGTACGATATGGGCTATAGCCCATGGTCCAAAATGATGAGAAACGAGGCTAACTTTTTTTTCAAAATTTCAAAAACATGGGCTATAACCCATCGTTTTTGTCATTTTTTTAAAATCCTCAAAAATGATGAAAACGGCGCGCTATAGTATGCCGTACGATATGGGCTATAGCCCATGGTCCAAAATGATGAGAAACGAGGCTAACTTTTTTTTTCAAAATTTCAAAAACATGGGCTATAACCCATCGTTTTTGTCATTTCGTCATTTTTTTCAAATCCTCAAAAATGATGAAAAACGGCGCGCTATAGTATGCCGTACGATATGGGCTATAGCCCATGGTCCAAAATGATGAGAAACGAGGCTAACTTTTTTTTTTCAAAATTTCAAAAAACATGGGCTATAACCCATCGTTTTTGTCATTTCGTCATTTTTTCAAATCCTCAAAAATGATGAAAAACGGCGCGCTATAGTATGCCGTACGATATGGGCTATAGCCCATGGTCCAAAATGATGAGAAACGAGGCTAACTTTTTTTTTCAAAATTTCAAAAAACATGGGCTATAACCCATCGTTTTTGTCATTTTGTCATTTTTTTCAAATCCTCAAAAATGATGAAAAACGGCGCGCTATAGTATGCCGTAAGATATGGGCTATAGCCCATGGTCCAAAATGATGAGAAACGAGGCTAACTTTTTTTTTCAAAATTTCAAAAAACATGGGCTATAACCCATCGTTTTTGTCATTTCGTCATTTTTTCAAATCCTCAAAAATGATGAAAAACGGCGCGCTATAGTATGCCGTACGATATGGGCTATAGCCCATGGTCCAAAATGATGAGAAACGAGGCTAACTTTTTTTTTCAAAATTTCAAAAAACATGGGCTATAACCCATCGTTTTTGTCATTTCGTCATTTTTTCAAATCCTCAAAATGATGAAAAACGGCGCGCTATAGTATGCCGTACGATATGGGCTATAGCCCATGGTCCAAAATGATGAGAAACGAGGGCTAACTTTTTTTTTCAAAAACATGGGCTATAACCCATCGTTTTTGTCATTTTTTTCAAATCCTCAAAATGATGAAAAACGGCGCGCTATAGTATGCCGTACGATATGGGCTATAGCCCATGGTCCAAAATGATGAGAAACGAGGCTAACTTTTTTTTTCAAAATTTCAAAAAACATGGGCTATAACCCATCGTTTTTGTCATTTCGTCATTTTTTTCAAATCCTCAAAAATGATGAAAAACGGCGCGCTATAGTATGCCGTACGATATGGGCTATAGCCCATGGTCCAAAATGATGAGAAACGAGGCTAACTTTTTTTTTCAAAATTTCAAAAAACATGGGCTATAACCCATCGTTTTTGTCATTTCGTCATTTTTTTCAAATCCTCAAAAATGATGAAAAACGGCGCGCTATAGTATGCCGTACGATATGGGCTATAGCCCATGGTCCAAATGATGAGAAACGAGGCTAACTTTTTTTTCAAATTTCAAAAAACATGGGCTATAACCCATCGTTTTTGTCATTTTTTTCAAATCCTCAAAAATGATGAAAAACGGCGCGCTATAGTATGCCGTACGATATGGGCTATAGCCCATGGTCCAAAATGATGAGAAACGAGGCTAACTTTTTTTTTCAAAATTTCAAAAAACATGGGCTATAACCCATCGTTTTTGTCATTTCGTCATTTTTTTCAAATCCTCAAAAGGATGAAAAACGGCGCGATATAGTATGCCGTACGATATGGGCTATAGCCCATGGTCCAAAATGATGAGAAACGAGGCTAACTTTTTTTTTCAAATTTCAAAAAACATGGGCTATAACCCATCGTTTTTGTCATTTCGTCATTTTTTCAAATCCTCAAAAATGATGAAAAACGGCGCGCTATAGTATGCCGTACGATATGGGCTATAGCCCATGGTCCAAAATGATGAGAAACGAGGCTAACTTTTTTTTCAAAATTTCAAAAACATGGGCTATAACCCATCGTTTTTGTCATTTTTTTCAAATCCTCAAAAATGATGAAAAACGGCGCGCTATAGTATGCCGTACGATATGGGCTATAGCCCATGGTCCAAAATGATGAGAAACGAGGCTAACTTTTTTTTTCAAAATTTCAAAAAACATGGGGCTATAACCCATCGTTTTTGTCATTTCGTCATTTTTTTCAAATCCTCAAAAATGATGAAAAACGGCGCGCTATAGTATGCCGTACGATATGGGCTATAGCCCATGGTCCAAAATGATGAGAAACGAGGCTAACTTTTTTTTTCAAAATTTAAAAAAACATGGGCTATAACCCATCGTTTTTGTCATTTCGTCATTTTTTTCAAATCCTCAAAAATGATGAAAAACGGCGCGCTATAGTATGCCGTACGATATGGGCTATAGCCCATGGTCCAAAATGATGAGAAACGAGGCTAACTTTTTTTTTCAAAATTTCAAAAAACATGGGCTATAACCCATCGTTTTTGTCATTTTTTCAAATCCTCAAAAATGATGAAAAACGGCGCGCTATAGTATGCCGTACGATATGGGCTATAGCCCATGGTCCAAAATGATGAGAAACGAGGCTAACTTTTTTTTTCAAAATTTCAAAAAACATGGGCTATAACCCATCGTTTTTGTCATTTCGTCATTTTTTTCAAATCCTCAAAAATGATGAAAAACGGCGCGCTATAGTATGCCGTACGATATGGGCTATAGCCCATGGTCCAAAATGATGAGAAACGAGGCTAACCTTTTTTTTCAAAATTTAAAAAAACATGGGCTATAACCCATCGTTTTTGTCATTTCGTCATTTTTTTCAAATCCTCAAAAATGATGAAAAACGGCGCGCTATAGTATGCCGTACGATATGGGCTATAGCCCATGGTCCAAAATGATGAGAAACGAGGCTAACTTTTTTTTTCAAAATTTCAAAAAACATGGGCTATAACCCATCGTTTTTGTCATTTTTTTCAAATCCTCAAAAATGATGAAAAACGGCGCGCTATAGTATGCCGTACGATATGGGCTATAGCCCATGGTCCAAAATGATGAGAAACGAGGCTAACTTTTTTTTTCAAAATTTCAAAAAACATGGGCTATAACCCATCGTTTTTGTCATTTCGTCATTTTTTTCAAATCCTCAAAAATGATGAAAAACGGCGCGCTATAGTATGCCGTACGATATGGGCTATAGCCCATGGTCCAAAATGATGAGAAACGAGGCTAACTTTTTTTTTCAAAATTTAAAAAAACATGGGCTATAACCCATCGTTTTTGTCATTTCGTCATTTTTTTCAAATCCTCAAAAAGGATGAAAAACGGCGCGATATAGTATGCCGTACGATATGGGCTATAGCCCATGGTCCAAAATGATGAGAAACGAGGCTAACTTTTTTTTTCAAAATTTCAAAAAACATGGGCTATAACCTATCGTTTTTGTCATTTCGTCATTTTTTTCAAATCCTCAAAAATGATGAAAAACGGCGCGCTATAGTATGCCGTACGATATGGGCTATAGCCCATGGTCCAAAATGATGAGAAACGAGGCTAACTTTTTTTTTCAAAATTTCAAAAAACATGGGCTATAACCCATCGTTTTTGTCATTTTTTTCAAATCCTCAAAAATGATGAAAAACGGCGCGCTATAGTATGCCGTACGATATGGGCTATAGCCCATGGTCCAAAATGATGAGAAACGAGGCTAACTTTTCTTTTCAAAATTTCAAAAAACATGGGCGTTAACCCATCGTTTTTGTCATTTCGTCATTTTTTCAAATCCTCAAAAATGATGAAAAACGGCGCGCTATAGTATGCCGTACGATATGGGCTATAGCCCATGGTCCAAAATGATGAGAAACGAGGCTAACTTTTTTTTTCAAAATTTCAAAAAACATGGGCGTTAACCCATCGTTTTTGTCATTTCGTCATTTTTTTCAAATCCTCAAAAATGATGAAAAACGGCGCGCTATAGTATGCCGTACGATATGGGCTATAGCCCATGGTCCAAAATGATGAGAAACGAGGCTAACTTTTTTTTCAAAATTTCAAAAAACATGGGCTATAACCCATAGTTTTTGTCATTTCGTCATTTTTTTCAAATCCTCAAAAAGGATGAAAAACGGCGCGCTATAGTATGCCGTAAGATATGGGCTATAGCCCATGGTCCAAAATGATGAGAAACGAGGCTAACTTTTTTTTTAAAAATTTCAAAAAACATGGGCTATAACCCATCGTTTTTGTCATTTCGTCATTTTTTTCAAATCCTCAAAAATGATGAAAAACGGCGCGCTATAGTATGCCGTACGATATGGGCTATAGCCCATGGTCCAAAATGATGAGAAACGAGGCTAACTTTTCTTTTCAAAATTTCAAAAAACATGGGCGTTAACCCATCGTTTTTGTCATTTCGTCATTTTTTTCAAATCCTCAAAAATGATGAAAAACGGCGCGCTATAGTATGCCGTACGATATGGGCTATAGCCCATGGTCCAAAATGATAAGAAACGAGGCTAACTTTTTTTTTCAAAATTTCAAAAAACATGGGCTATAACCCATCGTTTTTGTCATTTCGTCATTTTTTTCAAATCCTCAAAAATGATGAAAAACGGCGCGCTATAGTATGCCGTACGATATGGGCTATAGCCCATGGTCCAAAATGATGAGAAACGAGGCTAACTTTTTTTTTCAAAATTTCAAAAAACATGGGCTATAACCCATCGTTTTTGTCATTTCGTCATTTTTTTCAAATCCTCAAAAATGATGAAAAACGGCGCGCTATAGTATGCCGTACGATATGGGCTATAGCCCATGGTCCAAAATGATGAGAAACGAGGCTAACTTTATTTTTTCAAAATTTCAAAAAACATGGGCTATAACCCATCGTTTTTGTCATTTCGTCATTTTTTTCAAATCCTCAAAAATGATGAAAAACGGCGCGCTATAGTATGCCGTACGATATGGGCTATAGCCCATGGTCCAAAATGATGAGAAACGAGGCTAACTTTTTTTTTCAAAATTTCAAAAAACATGGGCTATAACCCATCGTTTTTGTCATTTCGTCATTTTTTTCAAATCCTCAAAAATGATGAAAAACGGCGCGCTATAGTATGCCGTACGATATGGGCTATAGCCCATGGTCCAAAATGATGAGAAACGAGGCTAACTTTTTTTTTCAAAATTTCAAAAAACATGGGCTATAACCCATCGTTTTTGTCATTTTTTTTCAAATCCTCAAAAATGATGAAAAACGGCGCGCTATAGTATGCCGTACGATATGGGCTATAGCCCATGGTCCAAAATGATGAGAAACGAGGCTAACTTTTTTTTTCAAAATTTCAAAAAACATGGGCTATAACCCATCGTTTTTGTCATTTCGTCATTTTTTTCAAATCCTCAAAAATGATGAAAAACGGCGCGCTATAGTATGCCGTACGATATGGGCTATAGCCCATGGTCCAAAATGATGAGAAACGAGGCTAACTTTTTTTTTCAAAATTTCAAAAAACATGGGCTATAACCCATCGTTTTTGTCATTTCGTCATTTTTTTCAAATCCTCAAAAATGATGAAAAACGGCGCGCTATAGTATGCCGTACGATATGGGCTATAGCCCATGGTCCAAAATGATGAGAAACGAGGCTAACTTTTTTTTTCAAAATTTCAAAAAACATGGGCTATAACCCATCGTTTTTGTCATTTCGTCATTTTTTTCAAATCCTCAAAATTGATGAAAAACAGCGCGCTATAGTATGCCGTACGATATGGGCTATAGCCCATGGTCCAAAATGATGAGAAACGAGGCTAACTTTTTTTTCCAAAATTTCAAAAAACATGGGCTATAACCCATCGTTTTTGTCATTTCGTCATTTTTTTCAAATCCTCAAAAATGATGAAAAACGGCGCGCTATAGTATGCCGTACGATATGGGCTATAGCCCATGGTCCAAAATGATGAGAAACGAGGCTAACTTTTTTTTTCAAAATTTCAAAAAACATGGGCTATAACCCATCGTTTTTGTCATTTCGTCATTTTTTTCAAATCCTCAAAAATGATGAAAAACGGCGCGCTATAGTATGCCGTACGATATGGGCTATAGCCCATGGTCCAAAATGATGAGAAACGAGGCTAACTTTTTTTTTCAAAATTTCAAAAAACATGGGCTATAACCCATCGTTTTTGTCATTTCGTCATTTTTTTCAAATCCTCAAAAATTATGAAAAACGGCGCGCTATAGTATGCCGTACGATATGGGCTATAGCCCATGGTCCAAAATGATGAGAAACGAGGCTAACTTTTTTTTTCAAAATTTCAAAAAACATGGGTTATAACCCATCGTTTTTGTCATTTCGTCATTTTTTTCAAATCCTCAAAAATGATGAAAAACGGCGCGCTATAGTATGCCGTACGATATGGGCTATAGCCCATGGTCCAAAATGATGAGAAACGAGGCTAACTTTTTTTTTCAAAATTTCAAAAAACATGGGCTATAACCCATCGTTTTTGTCATTTCGTCATTTTTTTCAAATCCTCAAAAATGATGAAAAACGGCGCGCTATAGTATGCCGTACGATATGGGCTATAGCCCATGGTCCAAAATGATGAGAAACGAGGCTAACTTTTTTTTTCAAAATTTCAAAAAACATGGGCTATAACCCATCGTTTTTGTCATTTCGTCATTTTTTTCAAATCCTCAAAATTGATGAAAAACGGCGCGCTATAGTATGCCGTACGATATGGGCTATAGCCCATGGTCCAAAATGATGAGAAACGAGGCTAACTTTTTTTTTCAAAATTTAAAAAAAACATGGGCTATAACCCATCGTTTTTGTCATTTCGTCATTTTTTTCAAATCCTCAAAAATGATGAAAAACGGCGCGCTATAGTATGCCGTACGATATGGGCTATAGCCCATGGTCCAAAATGATGAGAAACGAGGCTAACTTTTTTTTTCAAAATTTCAAAAAACATGGGCTATAACCCATCGTTTTTGTCATTTCGTCATTTTTTTCAAATCCTCAAAAATGATTAAAAAATGGCGCGCTATAGTATGCCGTACGATATGGGCTATAGCCCATGGTCCAAAATGATGAGAAACGAGGCTAACTTTTTTTTTCAAAATTTCAAAAAACATGGGCTATAACCCATCGTTTTTGTCATTTCGTCATTTTTTTCAAATCCTCAAAAATGATGAAAAACGGCGCGCTATAGTATGCCGTACGATATGGGCTATAGCCCATGGTCCAAAATGATGAGAAACGAGGCTAACTTTTTTTTTCAAAATTTCAAAAAACATGGGCTATAACCCATCGTTTTTGTCATTTCGTCATTTTTTTAAAATCCTCAAAATTGATGAAAAACGGCGCGCTATAGTATGCCGTACGATATGGGCTAAAGCCCATGGTCCAAAATGATGAGAAACGAGGCTAACTTTTTTTTTCAAAATTTCAAAAAACATGGGCTATAACCCATCGTTTTTGTCATTTCGTCATTTTTTTCAAATCCTCAAAAATGATGAAAAACGGCGCGCTATAGTATGCCGTACGATATGGGCTATAGCCCATGGTCCAAAATGATGAGAAACGAGGCTAACTTTTTTTTTCAAAATTAAAAAAAACATGGGCTATAACCCATCGTTTTTGTCATTTCGTAATTTTTTTCAAATCCTCAAAAAGGATGAAACACGGCGCGCTATAGTATGCCGTACGATATGGGCTATAGCCCATGGTCCAAAATGATGAGAAACGAGGCTAACTTTTTTTTTCAAAATTTCAAAAAACATGGGTTATAACCCATCGTTTTTGTCATTTCGTCATTTTTTTCAAATCCTCAAAAATGATTAAAAAATGGCGCGCTATAGTATGCCGTACGATATGGGCTATAGCCCATGGTCCAAAATGATGAGAAACGAGGCTAACTTTTTTTTTCAAAATTTCAAAAAACATGGGCTATAACCCATCGTTTTTGTCATTTCGTCATTTTTTTCAAATCCTCAAAAATGATGAAAAACGGCGCGCTATAGTATGCCGTACGATATGGGCTATAGCCCATGGTCCAAAATGATGAGAAACGAGGCTAACTTTTTTTTTCAAAATTTCAAAAAACATGGGCTATAACCCATCGTTTTTGTCATTTCGTCATTTTTTTAAAATCCTCAAAATTGATGAAAAACGGCGCGCTATAGTATGCCGTACGATATGGGCTAAAGCCCATGGTCCAAAATGATGAGAAACGAGGCTAACTTTTTTTTTCAAAATTTCAAAAAACATGGGCTATAACCCATCGTTTTTGTCATTTCGTCATTTTTTTCAAATCCTCAAAAATGATGAAAAACGGCGCGCTATAGTATGCCGTACGATATGGGCTATAGCCCATGGTCCAAAATGATGAGAAACGAGGCTAACTTTTTTTTTCAAAATTAAAAAAAACATGGGCTATAACCCATCGTTTTTGTCATTTCGTAATTTTTTTCAAATCCTCAAAAATGATGAAAAACGGCGCGCTATAGTATGCCGTACGATATGGGCTATAGCCCATGGTCCAAAATGATGAGAAACGAGGCTAACTTTTTTTTTCAAAATTTCAAAAAACATGGGCTATAACCCATCGTTTTTGTCATTTCGTCATTTTTTTCAAATCCTCAAAATTGATGAAAAACGGCGCGCTATAGTATGCCGTACGATATGGGCTATAGCCCATGGTCCAAAATGATGAGAAACGAGGCTAACTTTTTTTTTCAAAATTTAAAAAAAACATGGGCTATAACCCATCGTTTTTGTCATTTCGTCATTTTTTTCAAATCCTCAAAAATGATGAAAAACGGCGCGCTATAGTATGCCGTACGATATGGGCTATAGCCCATGGTCCAAAATGATGAGAAACGAGGCTAACTTTTTTTTTCAAAATTTCAAAAAACATGGGCTATAACCCATCGTTTTTGTCATTTCGTCATTTTTTTCAAATCCTCAAAAATGATTAAAAAATGGCGCGCTATAGTATGCCGTACGATATGGGCTATAGCCCATGGTCCAAAATGATGAGAAACGAGGCTAACTTTTTTTTTCAAAATTTCAAAAAACATGGGCTATAACCCATCGTTTTTGTCATTTCGTCATTTTTTTCAAATCCTCAAAAATGATGAAAAACGGCGCGCTATAGTATGCCGTACGATATGGGCTATAGCCCATGGTCCAAAATGATGAGAAACGAGGCTAACTTTTTTTTTCAAAATTTCAAAAAACATGGGCTATAACCCATCGTTTTTGTCATTTCGTCATTTTTTTAAAATCCTCAAAATTGATGAAAAACGGCGCGCTATAGTATGCCGTACGATATGGGCTATAGCCCATGGTCCAAAATGATGAGAAACGAGGCTAACTTTTTTTTTCAAAATTTCAAAAAACATGGGCTATAACCCATCGTTTTTGTCATTTTGTCATTTTTTTCAAATCCTCAAAAATGATGAAAAACAGCGCGCTATAGTATGCCGTACGATATGGGCTATAGCCCATGGTCCAAAATGATGAGAAACGAGGCTAACTTTTTTTTTCAAAATTTCAAAAAACATGGGCTATAACCCATCGTTTTTGTCATTTCGTCATTTTTTTCAAATCCTCAAAAATGATGAAAAACGGCGCGCTATAGTATGCCGTACGATATGGGCTATAGCCCATGGTCCAAAATGATGAGAAACTAGGCTAATTTTTTTTTTCCAAAATTTCAAAAAACATGGGCTATAACCCATCGTTTTTGTCATTTTGTCATTTTTTTTAAATCCTCAAAAATGATGAAAAACGGCGCGCTATAGTATGCCGTACGATATGGGCTATAGCCCATGGTCCAAAATGATGAGAAACGAGGCTAACTTTTTTTTCCAAAATTTCAAAAAACATGGGCTATAACCCATCGTTTTTGTCATTTCGTCATTTTTTTCAAATCCTCAAAAATGATGAAAAACGGCGCGCTATAGTATGCCGTACGATATGGGCTATAGCCCATGGTCCAAAATGATGAGAAACGAGGCTAACTTTTTTTTTCAAAATTTCAAAAAACATGGGCTATAACCCATCGTTTTTGTCATTTCGTCATTTTTTTCAAATCCTCAAAAACGCGCTATAGTATGCCGTACGATATGGGCTATAGCCCATGGTCCAAAATGATGAGAAACGAGGCTAACTTTTTTTTTCAAATTTTCAAAAAACATGGGCTATAACCCATCGTTTTTGTCATTTCGTCATTTTTTTCAAATCCTCAAAAATGATGAAAAACGGCGCGCTATAGTATGCCGTACGATATGGGCTATAGCCCATGGTCCAAAATGATGAGAAACGAGGCTAACTTTTTTTTTCAAAATTTCAAAAAACATGGGCTATAACCCATCGTTTTTGTCATTTCGTCATTTTTTTCAAATCCTCAAAAATGATGAAAAACGGCGCGCTATAGTATGCCGTACGATATGGGCTATAGCCCATGGTCCAAAATGATGAGAAACGAGGCTAACTTTTTTTTTCAAAATTTCAAAAAACATGGGCTATAACCCATCGTTTTTGTCATTTCGTCATTTTTTTCAAATCCTCAAAAATGATGAAAAACGGCGCGCTATAGTATGCCGTACGATATGGGCTATAGCCCATGGTCCAAAATGATGAGAAACGAGGCTAACTTTTTTTTTCAAAATTTCAAAAAACATGGGCTATAACCCATCGTTTTTGTCATTTTGTCATTTTTTTCAAATCCTCAAAAATGATGAAAAACGGCGCGCTATAGTATGCCGTACGATATGGGCTAAAGCCCATGGTCCAAAATGATGAGAAACGAGGCTAACTTTTTTTTTCAAAATTTCAAAAAACATGGGCTATAACCCATCGTTTTTGTCATTTCGTCATTTTTTTCAAATCCTCAAAAATGATGAAAAACGGCGCGCTATAGTATGCCGTACGATATGGGCTATAGCCCATGGTCCAAAATGATGAGAAACGAGGCTAACTTTTTTTTTCAAAATTAAAAAAAACATGGGCTATAACCCATCGTTTTTGTCATTTCGTAATTTTTTTCAAATCCTCAAAAAGGATGAAACACGGCGCGCTATAGTATGCCGTACGATATGGGCTATAGCCCATGGTCCAAAATGATGAGAAACGAGGCTAACTTTTTTTTTCAAATTTTCAAAAAACATGGGCTATAACCCATCGTTTTTGTCATTTCGTCATTTTTTTCAAATCCTCAAAAATGATGAAAAACGGCGCGCTATAGTATGCCGTACGATATGGGCTATAGCCCATGGTCCAAAATGATGAGAAACGAGGCTAACTTTTTTTTTCAAAATTTCAAAAAACATGGGCTATAACCCATCGTTTTTGTCATTTCGTAATTTTTTTCAAATCCTCAAAAAGGATGAAACACGGCGCGCTATAGTATGCCGTACGATATGGGCTATAGCCCATGGTCCAAAATGATGAGAAACGAGGCTAACTTTTTTTTTCAAAATTTCAAAAAACATGGGCTATAACCCATCGTTTTTGTCATTTCGTCATTTTTTTCAAATCCTCAAAAATGATGAAAAACGGCGCGCTATAGTATGCCGTACGATATGGGCTATAGCCCATGGTCCAAAATGATGAGAAACGAGGCTAACTTTTTTTTTCAAAATTTCAAAAAACATGGGCTATAACCCATCGTTTTTGTCATTTCGTCATTTTTTTCAAATCCTCAAAAATGATGAAAAACGGCGCGCTATAGTATGCCGTACGATATGGGCTATAGCCCATGGTCCAAAATGATGAGAAACGAGGCTAACTTTTTTTTTCAAAATTTCAAAAAACATGGGCTATAACCCATCGTTTTTGTCATTTCGTCATTTTTTTCAAATCCTCAAAATTGATGAAAAACGGCGCGCTATAGTATGCCGTACGATATGGGCTATAGCCCATGGTCCAAAATGATGAGAAACGAGGCTAACTTTTTTTTTCAAAATTTCAAAAAACATGGGCTATAACCCATCGTTTTTGTCATTTCGTCATTTTTTTCAAATCCTCAAAAATGATGAAAAACGGCGCGCTATAGTATGCCGTACGATATGGGCTATAGCCCATGGTCCAAAATGATGAGAAACTAGGCTAATTTTTTTTTTTCAAAATTTCAAAAAACATGGGCTATAACCCATCGTTTTTGTCATTTTGTCATTTTTTTTAAATCCTCAAAAATGATGAAAAACGGCGCGCTATAGTATGCCGTACGATATGGGCTATAGCCCATGGTCCAAAATGATGAGAAACGAGGCTAACTTTTTTTTTCAAAATTTCAAAAAACATGGGCTATAACCCATCGTTTTTGTCATTTCGTCATTTTTTTCAAATCCTCAAAAATGATGAAAAACGGCGCGCTATAGTATGCCGTACGATATGGGCTATAGCCCATGGTCCAAAATGATGAGAAACGAGGCTAACTTTTTTTTTCAAAATTTCAAAAAACATGGGCTATAACCCATCGTTTTTGTCATTTCGTCATTTTTTTCAAATCCTCAAAAACGCGCTATAGTATGCCGTACGATATGGGCTATAGCCCATGGTCCAAAATGATGAGAAACGAGGCTAACTTTTTTTTTCAAAATTTCAAAAAACATGGGCTATAACCCATCGTTTTTGTCATTTCGTCATTTTTTTCAAATCCTCAAAAATGATGAAAAACGGCGCGCTATAGTATGCCGTACGATATGGGCTATAGCCCATGGTCCAAAATGATGAGAAACGAGGCTAACTTTTTTTTTCAAAATTTCAAAAAACATGGGCTATAACCCATCGTTTTTGTCATTTCGTCATTTTTTTCAAATCCTCAAAAATGATGAAAAACGGCGCGCTATAGTATGCCGTACGATATGGGCTATAGCCCATGGTCCAAAATGATGAGAAACGAGGCTAACTTTTTTTTTCAAAATTTCAAAAAACATGGGCTATAACCCATCGTTTTTGTCATTTCGTCATTTTTTTCAAATCCTCAAAAATGATGAAAAACGGCGCGCTATAGTATGCCGTACGATATGGGCTATAGCCCATGGTCCAAAATGATGAGAAACGAGGCTAACTTTTTTTTTCAAAATTTCAAAAAACATGGGCTATAACCCATCGTTTTTGTCATTTCGTCATTTTTTTCAAATCCTCAAAAATGATGAAAAACGGCGCGCTATAGTATGCCGTACGATATGGGCTAAAGCCCATGGTCCAAAATGATGAGAAACGAGGCTAACTTTTTTTTTCAAAATTTCAAAAAACATGGGCTATAACCCATCGTTTTTGTCATTTCGTCATTTTTTTCAAATCCTCAAAAAGGATGAAACACGGCGCGCTATAGTATGCCGTACGATATGGGCTATAGCCCATGGTCCAAAATGATGAGAAACGAGGCTAACTTTTTTTTTCAAAATTTAAAAAAAACATGGGCTATAACCCATCGTTTTTGTCATTTCGTCATTTTTTTCAAATCCTCAAAAATGATGAAAAACGGCGCGCTATAGTATGCCGTACGATATGGGCTATAGCCCATGGTCCAAAATGATGAGAAACGAGGCTAACTTTTTTTTTCAAAATTTCAAAAAACATGGGCTATAACCCATCGTTTTTGTCATTTCGTCATTTTTTTCAAATCCTCAAAAATGATGAAAAACGGCGCGCTATAGTATGCCGTACGATATGGGCTATAGCCCATGGTCCAAAATGATGAGAAACGAGGCTAACTTTTTTTTTCAAAATTTCAAAAAACATGGGCTATAACCCATCGTTTTTGTCATTTCGTCATTTTTTTCAAATCCTCAAAAATGATGAAAAACGGCGCGCTATAGTATGCCGTACGATATGGGCTATAGCCCATGGTCCAAAATGATGAGAAACGAGGCTAACTTTTTTTTTCAAAATTTCAAAAAACATGGGCTATAACCCATCGTTTTTGTCATTTCGTCATTTTTTTCAAATCCTCAAAAATGATGAAAAATGGCGCGCTATAGTATGCCGTACGATATGGGCTATAGCCCATGGTCCAAAATGATGAGAAACGAGGCTAACTTTTTTTTTCAAAATTTCAAAAAACATGGGCTATAACCCATCGTTTTTGTCATTTCGTCATTTTTTTCAAATCCTCAAAAATGATGAAAAACGGCGCGCTATAGTATGCCGTACGATATGGGCTATAGCCCATGGTCCAAAATGATGAGAAACGAGGCTAACTTTTTTTTTCAAAATTTCAAAAAACATGGGCTATAACCCATCGTTTTTGTCATTTCGTCATTTTTTTCAAATCCTCAAAAATGATGAAAAACGGCGCGCTATAGTATGCCGTACGATATGGGCTATAGCCCATGGTCCAAAATGATGAGAAACGAGGCTAACTTTTTTTTTCAAAATTTCAAAAAACATGGGCTATAACCCATCGTTTTTGTCATTTCGTCATTTTTTTCAAATCCTCAAAATTGATGAAAAACGGCGCGCTATAGTATGCCGTACGATATGGGCTATAGCCCATGGTCCAAAATGATGAGAAACGAGGCTAACTTTTTTTTTCAAAATTTCAAAAAACATGGGCTATAACCCATCGTTTTTGTCATTTCGTCATTTTTTTCAAATCCTCAAAATTGATGAAAAACGGCGCGCTATAATATGCCGTACGATATGGGCTATAGCCCATGGTCCAAAATGATGAGAAACGAGGCTAACTTTTTTTTTCAAAATTTCAAAAAACATGGGCTATAACCCATCGTTTTTGTCATTTCGTCATTTTTTTCAAATCCTCAAAAATGATGAAAAACGGCGTGCTATAGTATGCCGTACGATATGGGCTATAGCCCATGGTCCAAAATGATGAGAAACGAGGCTAACTTTTTTTTTCAAAATTTCAAAAAACATGGGCTATAACCCATCGTTTTTGTCATTTCGTCATTTTTTTCAAATCCTCAAAAAGGATGAAAAACGGCGCGCTATAGTATGCCGTACGATATGGGCTATAGCCCATGGTCCAAAATGATGAGAAACGAGGCTAACTTTTTTTTTCAAAATTTCAAAAAACATGGGCTATAACCCATCGTTTTTGTCATTTCGTCATTTTTTTCAAATCCTCAAAAATGATGAAAAACGGCGCGCTATAGTATGCCGTACGATATGGGCTATAGCCCATGGTCCAAAATGATGAGAAACGAGGCTAACTTTTTTTTTCAAAATTTCAAAAAACATGGGCTATAACCCATCGTTTTTGTCATTTCGTCATTTTTTTCAAATCCTCAAAAAGGATGAAAAACGGCGCGCTATAGTATGCCGTACGATATGGGCTATAGCCCATGGTCCAAAATGATGAGAAACGAGGCTAACTTTTTTTTTCAAAATTTCAAAAAACATGGGCTATAACCCATCGTTTTTGTCATTTCGTCATTTTTTTCAAATCCTCAAAAATGATGAAAAACGGCGCGCTATAGTATGCCGTACGTTATGGGCTATAGCCCATGGTCCAAAATGATGAGAAACGAGGCTAACTTTTTTTTTCAAAATTTCAAAAAACATGGGCTATAACCCATCGTTTTTGTCATTTCGTCATTTTTTTCAAATCCTCAAAAATGATGAAAAACGGCGCGCTATAGTATGCCGTACGATATGGGCTATAGCCCATGGTCCAAAATGATGAGAAACGAGGCTAACTTTTTTTTTTTAAATTTCGAAAAACATGGGCTATAACCCATCGTTTTTGTCATTTCGTCATTTTTTTCAAATCCTCAAAATTGATGAAAAACAGCGCGCTATAGTATGCCGTACGATATGGGCTATAGCCCATGGTCCAAAATGATGAGAAACGAGGCTAACTTTTTTTTTCAAAATTTCAAAAAACATGGGCTATAACCCATCATTTTGTCATTTCGTCATTTTTTTCAAATCCTCAAAAATTATGAAAAACGGCGCGCTATAGTATGCCGTACGATATGGGCTATAGCCCATGGTCCAAAATGATGAGAAACGAGGCTAACTTTTTTTTTCAAAATTTCAAAAAACATGGGCTATAACCCATCGTTTTTGTCATTTCGTCATTTTTTTCAAATCCTCAAAAAGGATGAAAAACGGCGCGCTATAGTATGCCGTACGTTATGGGCTATAGCCCATGGTCCAAAATGATGAGAAACGAGGCTAACTTTTTTTTTCAAAATTTCAAAAAACATGGGCTATAACCCATCGTTTTTGTCATTTCGTCATTTTTTTCAAATCCTCAAAAATGATGAAAAACGGCGCGCTATAGTATGCCGTACGATATGGGCTATAGCCCATGGTCCAAAATGATGAGAAACGAGGCTAACTTTTTTTTTTTAAATTTCGAAAAACATGGGCTATAACCCATCGTTTTTGTCATTTCGTCATTTTTTTCAAATCCTCAAAATTGATGAAAAACAGCGCGCTATAGTATGCCGTACGATATGGGCTATAGCCCATGGTCCAAAATGATGAGAAACGAGGCTAACTTTTTTTTTCAAAATTTCAAAAAACATGGGCTATAACCCATCATTTTGTCATTTCGTCATTTTTTTCAAATCCTCAAAAATGATGAAAAACGGCGCGCTATAGTATGCCGTACGATATGGGCTATAGCCCATGGTCCAAAATGATGAGAAACGAGGCTAACTTTTTTTTTCAAAATTTCAAAAAACATGGGCTATAACCCATCGTTTTTGTCATTTCGTCATTTTTTTCAAATCCTCAAAAATGATGAAAAACGGCGCGCTATAGTATGCCGTACGATATGGGCTATAGCCCATGGTCCAAAATGATGAGAAACGAGGCTAACTATTTTTTTCAAAATTTCAAAAAACATGGGCTATAACCCATCGTTTTTGTCATTTCGTCATTTTTTTCAAATCCTCAAAAATGATGAAAAACGGCGCGCTATAGTATGCCGTACGATATGGGCTATAGCCCATGGTCCAAAATGATGAGAAACGAGGCTAACTTTTTTTTTCAAAATTTCAAAAAACATGGGCTATAACCCATCGTTTTTGTCATTTCGTCATTTTTTTCAAATCCTCAAAATTGATGAAAAACGGTGCGCTATAGTATGCCGTACGATATGGGCTATAGCCCATGGTCCAAAATGATGAGAAACGAGGCTAACTTTTTTTTTCAAAATTTAAAAAAAACATGGGCTATAACCCATCGTTTTTGTCATTTCGTCATTTTTTTCAAATCCTCAAAAATGATGAAAAACGGCGCGCTATAGTATGCCGTACGATATGGGCTATAGCCCATGGTCCAAAATGATGAGAAACGAGGCTAACTTTTTTTTTCAAAATTTCAAAAAACATGGGCTATAACCCATCGTTTTTGTCATTTCGTCATTTTTTTCAAATCCTCAAAAATGATGAAAAACGGCGCGCTATAGTATGCCGTACGATATGGGCTATAGCCCATGGTCCAAAATGATGAGAAACGAGGCTAACTTTTTTTTTCAAAATTTCAAAAAACATGGGCTATAACCCATCGTTTTTGTCATTTCGTCATTTTTTTCAAATCCTCAAAATTGATGAAAAACGGCGCGCTATAGTATGCCGTACGATATGGGCTATAGCCCATGGTCCAAAATGATGAGAAACGAGGCTAACTTTTTTTTTCAAAATTTCAAAAAACATGGGCTATAACCCATCGTTTTTGTCATTTTGTCATTTTTTTCAAATCCTCAAAATTGATGAAAAACGGCGCGCTATAATATGCCGTACGATATGGGCTATAGCCCATGGTCCAAAATGATGAGAAACGAGGCTAACTTTTTTTTTCAAAATTTCAAAAAACATGGGCTATAACCCATCGTTTTTGTCATTTCGTCATTTTTTTCAAATCCTCAAAAATGATGAAAAACGGCGTGCTATAGTATGCCGTACGATATGGGCTATAGCCCATGGTCCAAAATGATGAGAAACGAGGCTAACTTTTTTTTTCAAAATTTCAAAAAACATGGGCTATAACCCATCGTTTTTGTCATTTCGTCATTTTTTTCAAATCCTCAAAAAGGATGAAAAACGGCGCGCTATAGTATGCCGTACGATATGGGCTATAGCCCATGGTCCAAAATGATGAGAAACGAGGCTAACTTTTTTTTTCAAAATTTCAAAAAACATGGGCTATAACCCATCGTTTTTGTCATTTCGTCATTTTTTTCAAATCCTCAAAAATGATGAAAAACGGCGCGCTATAGTATGCCGTACGATATGGGCTATAGCCCATGGTCCAAAATGATGAGAAACGAGGCTAACTTTTTTTTTCAAAATTTCAAAAAACATGGGCTATAACCCATCGTTTTTGTCATTTCGTCATTTTTTTCAAATCCTCAAAAAGGATGAAAAACGGCGCGCTATAGTATGCCGTACGATATGGGCTATAGCCCATGGTCCAAAATGATGAGAAACGAGGCTAACTTTTTTTTTCAAAATTTCAAAAAACATGGGCTATAACCCATCGTTTTTGTCATTTCGTCATTTTTTTCAAATCCTCAAAAATGATGAAAAACGGCGCGCTATAGTATGCCGTACGTTATGGGCTATAGCCCATGGTCCAAAATGATGAGAAACGAGGCTAACTTTTTTTTTCAAAATTTCAAAAAACATGGGCTATAACCCATCGTTTTTGTCATTTCGTCATTTTTTTCAAATCCTCAAAAATGATGAAAAACGGCGCGCTATAGTATGCCGTACGATATGGGCTATAGCCCATGGTCCAAAATGATGAGAAACGAGGCTAACTTTTTTTTTTTAAATTTCGAAAAACATGGGCTATAACCCATCGTTTTTGTCATTTCGTCATTTTTTTCAAATCCTCAAAATTGATGAAAAACAGCGCGCTATAGTATGCCGTACGATATGGGCTATAGCCCATGGTCCAAAATGATGAGAAACGAGGCTAACTTTTTTTTTCAAAATTTCAAAAAACATGGGCTATAACCCATCATTTTGTCATTTCGTCATTTTTTTCAAATCCTCAAAAATTATGAAAAACGGCGCGCTATAGTATGCCGTACGATATGGGCTATAGCCCATGGTCCAAAATGATGAGAAACGAGGCTAACTTTTTTTTTCAAAATTTCAAAAAACATGGGCTATAACCCATCGTTTTTGTCATTTCGTCATTTTTTTCAAATCCTCAAAAAGGATGAAAAACGGCGCGCTATAGTATGCCGTACGTTATGGGCTATAGCCCATGGTCCAAAATGATGAGAAACGAGGCTAACTTTTTTTTTCAAAATTTCAAAAAACATGGGCTATAACCCATCGTTTTTGTCATTTCGTCATTTTTTTCAAATCCTCAAAAATGATGAAAAACGGCGCGCTATAGTATGCCGTACGATATGGGCTATAGCCCATGGTCCAAAATGATGAGAAACGAGGCTAACTTTTTTTTTTTAAATTTCGAAAAACATGGGCTATAACCCATCGTTTTTGTCATTTCGTCATTTTTTTCAAATCCTCAAAATTGATGAAAAACAGCGCGCTATAGTATGCCGTACGATATGGGCTATAGCCCATGGTCCAAAATGATGAGAAACGAGGCTAACTTTTTTTTTCAAAATTTCAAAAAACATGGGCTATAACCCATCATTTTGTCATTTCGTCATTTTTTTCAAATCCTCAAAAATGATGAAAAACGGCGCGCTATAGTATGCCGTACGATATGGGCTATAGCCCATGGTCCAAAATGATGAGAAACGAGGCTAACTTTTTTTTTCAAAATTTCAAAAAACATGGGCTATAACCCATCGTTTTTGTCATTTCGTCATTTTTTTCAAATCCTCAAAAATGATGAAAAACGGCGCGCTATAGTATGCCGTACGATATGGGCTATAGCCCATGGTCCAAAATGATGAGAAACGAGGCTAACTATTTTTTTCAAAATTTCAAAAAACATGGGCTATAACCCATCGTTTTTGTCATTTCGTCATTTTTTTCAAATCCTCAAAAATGATGAAAAACGGCGCGCTATAGTATGCCGTACGATATGGGCTATAGCCCATGGTCCAAAATGATGAGAAACGAGGCTAACTTTTTTTTTCAAAATTTCAAAAAACATGGGCTATAACCCATCGTTTTTGTCATTTCGTCATTTTTTTCAAATCCTCAAAATTGATGAAAAACGGTGCGCTATAGTATGCCGTACGATATGGGCTATAGCCCATGGTCCAAAATGATGAGAAACGAGGCTAACTTTTTTTTTCAAAATTTTAAAAAAACATGGGCTATAACCCATCGTTTTTGTCATTTCGTCATTTTTTTCAAATCCTCAAAAATGATGAAAAACGGCGCGCTATAGTATGCCGTACGATATGGGCTATAGCCCATGGTCCAAAATGATGAGAAACGAGGCTAACTTTTTTTTTCAAAATTTCAAAAAACATGGGCTATAACCCATCGTTTTTGTCATTTCGTCATTTTTTTCAAATCCTCAAAAATGATGAAAAACGGCGCGCTATAGTATGCCGTACGATATGGGCTATAGCCCATGGTCCAAAATGATGAGAAACGAGGCTAACTTTTTTTTTCAAAATTTCAAAAAACATGGGCTATAACCCATCGTTTTTGTCATTTCGTCATTTTTTTCAAATCCTCAAAATTGATGAAAAACGGCGCGCTATAGTATGCCGTACGATATGGGCTATAGCCCATGGTCCAAAATGATGAGAAACGAGGCTAACTTTTTTTTTCAAAATTTCAAAAAACATGGGCTATAACCCATCGTTTTTGTCATTTTGTCATTTTTTTCAAATCCTCAAAAATGATGAAAAACAGCGCGCTATAGTATGCCGTACGATATGGGCTATAGCCCATGGTCCAAAATGATGAGAAACGACGCTAACTTTTTTTTTCAAAATTTCAAAAAACATGGGCTATAACCCATCGTTTTTGTCATTTCGTCATTTTTTTCAAATCCTCAAAATTGATGAAAAACGGCGCGCTATAGTATGCCGTACGATATGGGCTATAGCCCATGGTCCAAAATGATGAGAAACGAGGCTAACTTTTTTTTTCAAAATTTCAAAAAACATGGGCTATAACCCATCGTTTTTGTCATTTTGTCATTTTTTTCAAATCCTCAAAAATGATGAAAAACAGCGCGCTATAGTATGCTGTACGATATGGGCTATAGCCCATGGTCCAAAATGATGAGAAACGACGCTAACTTTTTTTTTCAAAATTTCAAAAAACATGGGCTATAACCCATCGTTTTTGTCATTTCGTCATTTTTTTCAAATCCTCAAAAATGATGAAAAACGGCGCGCTATAGTATGCCGTACGATATGGGCTATAGCCCATGGTCCAAAATGATGAGAAACGAGGCTAATTTTTTTTTTCAAAATTTCAAAAAACATGGGCTATAACCCATCGTTTTTGTCATTTTGTCATTTTTTTTAAATCCTCAAAAATGATGAAAAACTGCGCGCTATAGTATGCCGTACGATATGGGCTATAGCCCATGGTCCAAAATGATGAGAAACGAGGCTAACTTTTTTTTTCAAAATTTCAAAAAACATGGGCTATAACCCATCGTTTTTGTCATTTCGTCATTTTTTTCAAATCCTCAAAAATGATGAAAAACGGCGCGCTATAGTATGCCGTACGATATGGGCTATAGCCCATGGTCCAAAATGATGAGAAACGAGGCTAACTTTTTTTTTCAAAATTTCAAAAAACATGGGCTATAACCCATCGTTTTTGTCATTTCGTCATTTTTTTCAAATCCTCAAAAATGATGAAAAACGGCGCGCTATAGTATGCCGTACGATATGGGCTATAGCCCATATCGTATGTATGTATTTGGTTAAAATGGGTGGGGTTTAAAAAAAGGCAAAAGCTTGCTCTGGTGCACTGGCCTAAAAGTGGGTCCTTAAAAACTGCTAAAACGTCTGAAATGTATGTATGTAGGTGGGTATGTATGTATGTGTGTAGTATTTTAAAAGGGGGGGCTTTTTAGTAAAAAGCCCAGCCCATAAAACCTTCCTATATTTAAAACAAATCCAAAATAAGGTTACCAGTGAAGGGCAAATATATAGCCCATATCGTATGTATTTGGTTAAAATGGGTGGGGTTTAAAAAAAAGGCAAAAGCTTGCTCTGGTGCACTGGCCTAAAAGTGGGTCCTTAAAAACTGCTAAAACGTCTGAAATGTATGTATGTAGGTGGGTATGTATGTATGTGTGTAGTATTTTAAAAGGGGGGGCTTTTTAGTAAAAAGCCCAGCCCATAAAACCTTCCTATATTTAAAACAAATCCAAAATAAGGTTACCAGTGAAGGGCAAAATGCCTATTCACTGGGGACTATGCAAGGCAGAGGCGTCCACCCCCCTGAGTCCAAGTTAATGTATGTATGTATGTATGTATGTATGTATGTATGTATGTATGTATGTATGTATGTATGTATGTATTATTGTTATTGCAATAAGTTGTTTTATTAATTAAGAGACTATAGTTTAACTCCACGTCTGTGGAAGGGAAAAGCACAGGAAAGGTCGGTGCGTGTGCACGCGTGTGTGTGTGTGTGTGTGTGTGTGTGTGTGTGTGTGTGTGTGTGTGTGTGTGTGTGTGCGCGTGTGCATGTGCGGTTTTAATGAATCTGGGTGCACCTGACAATACAAATAATGGTCTCCTGGGAGGAAAGATAAAGTTAGTCTCGCAGACACAAATAGAGTGGAAGTGAGAGAGAGGGGAGGGCAAAGAGATGGAGAGGGTGTATTGGATTTGAAATATGAGAATTGCAATAAAGTGTGTGCATGTTATGTTAGGAGTTAGGACTCTGGGATATGGCCGACAGTGGTGGAAAAAGTATGTTTGTTACTTAAGTAAAAGTATCAATACTGCAATGTAGAACTACTCCGTTGCAAGTCGAAGTCTGGTAATCAAAATGTATTTGAGTAAAAATACTAAAGTGTTGCTACCAGTAAGATGCCCTGAGGGCGAGAAGCGATGCACACGCATCCGCCTGGGTGACGGCAGACTGCTGGGCGAGCGCTGGTGCTTGGGCATGGGGGAGTCAGATCTACGCATCCGCCTGGGCGCCAAAGCATTCATGGAATGAATTCTGCACTGGCCATATATCTAGTGTGTCTTGAGTGTACAGGGTTTGGGTGGGGTAGGATCAACATTATGGAATGTCAGAACAGGTCAGCTCCACATATGGAGATCTATAAGGGTTTGAGGTTCAGATGTAGAGTTGCTGGCCGTCTCCATATATGCAGATCTACGTGATGATCCAGTCTTCTCCATGAGGTCAGTGTCGTGAATCGTCATCTTCATTATGGAGATGGCCGGATATATCTCTCAAAAATGTACATTTTGCTGTTTTAGCAGACCGTTTGAGGGTCCAATTGAGTTTTGTCCAATGCATTTTTACGACTTCCCATTGGTTCAATATTTTCGAAACAACACACAGACGTGAAGAGTGTTCTATATAGAACTGATTTATGCAAGTAATAATCAAATACCTCAACAATGGATCGAGTTATGAGGTTTCCTCTGGACAGCAACGGGTCTGCTCCTCGGACCGTAAACTCTGACTGTCCTTATTTTGATATTGGACTTTAATATGTATTTCTGTAATTTCACTGATTTGATAAAAAAATATATCTAAAATTCAAAAAACGATGGGCTATAACCCATCATTTTTTCATTTTTTTCAAATCCACAAAAACGATGAAAAACGGCGTGCTATAGTATGCCGTACGATATGGGCATATCGACATATCGTACGGCACACTATAGCCCAGGGGTGGGCAACTTTGACGATGGAGAGGGCCACTATATTTCCACACTCACTCCCTAGGGCCATATATTACTGTCGTAGCAAAAATAGCCGATCTACAAGCTTTTTTTTTTAAATATTTTTGCTATATATATATATGCACCTACACACACACAGGCGTACATGCGTATGCACACCTGGACCTGTAAATGAACAACACAAAAACTAAGGCACTGGTGTCGGACTTCTGGTTTACCGGAACGGGGTTCAACTCCCTGCAGTGCCCTACTCAATGTGTTGTATTTACCGGAAAGGATGGGAAACATTAGCAAATTGCGGAGGATGGGAAAAATTAGCAAATTGCGGAGTGTTTAAAAAAAGAATCCGCAATTTCCGCAATTTCAAATTTCCGCAATTTCCGCAATTGCGGAAAGCAATTTCCGCAATTTCCGCAATTTCCGCAATTTTCAATTTCCGCAATTTCCAATTTCCACAATTTCCGCAATTTCCTCAATTTCCTCAATTTCCTCAATTTCCTCAATTTCCTCAATTTCCGCAATTTCCAATTTCCGCAAATTTTTTCAGCGAAAAGAAAAGCCTGGTCACAACGTAAGGCAGAGAAGCTATCGGCGGATGTATCCTCCGGAACATCCGTCAGATGTATTTCCCCCGGATACGATATTTTCCCGACCAATCACAGCACTTGTTTCATTTGCGAAGAATGTAAACTGACTTGTAAAGCATCAACATAATTTCCTTGGGCGATACTTCCGCTAAAATCCCGCAACTTCCGCCCAAACAAATTATAGTCTTTACAGTGTAGGTCTTGCCCAGGGTGCATATGTCCCGCCTACCTGTGGAGAATAGGAGACTGTGCAGACTGATTTACGATGTGACATTTTCAGATCGGAAGTTCGGAACGCAGAAAATCCGGCTGGAACCCAGGCTAGGCTACACACACACACACACACACACACACACACACACACACACACACACACACAGACACACATGTCACACACACGCAAACAGAGAGCTATGTGGTTGCACACAAAACCTGTTTTAGCCGGCTTTTCATTAAGAATGTATGACTGTGATTTTCGTATAATGTGTGTCATATCACGAAGTGGGCAGTTCAGGTTTTCCAATTGTTCAATAATGATCTATTTGCCAATTCAATACTGTTGGAAGATGAGATGGCTAGGCGGACGTACGATGAATAAAACATTGCATGGAATGGTCGTGACAGTTTCCATCAGAAGCCCAATTTATACTGTGTGTGTGGTGTGACGGTGGTGGTGTCACTCGCAGAGAATAGTCGATCTACAAACTCACAATGTGGATGTGGATGTGGATGCAACACATTGGGAGCTTGTAGTCAGATCGCCTATATTCGGTGAGCGCACAGTGGTATGGCAGGCCTGAAAAATAAGGCTCAACAGTCACGCGCACACACGCACGCACACACACACAGAGTCTTGTGTGCAACTGGGGTCAATTCAGTTGGACGGATGCCTGAGCCTGCATGGGCGCGCCGTGCGTTTCTCTCCGTTCTCTTCATCTCACAGTTATAGCCGCCTACGGCGCACCACTTTCACAAGCAAAGCACATGTCGCATCTGCTCTTCTCCTGTTTGTTGCAAGCAAGATGTATAGTTTACTGGCAGCCAGTTTACGCTGGCCCGGTGTACACTGGGGCTTATATATCCGCTGCTAATTAGCTCAATTGCTATTGGAGTTCCGGTGCGAGCTAAATTTAAATATGGGATGTATACACGCAACCTTTCTGAAGGTGCAAATACATGTATTTTTATAAGGTATAGACGTGTAGAGGGTGTTAATGTGTCTACTTAACTAAAAAAAAAAAACGGTGATTACCATGTATTTTAAAAAGGTGTGAAATTAAGAGGCATCAAAGCAGACTTCACTACTTTTAAACTTTTTTTTTTATTATTATAATTATTATTAACATTACGCATATTTTTTGAAATAAAAGAAGCATTGTGACACAAACTGATGCTGCCGGCAAAGAGAGAAAGGACCAGCATTGAAAAATGTAAAAAATAAAGCAATCATCATTGTTGTCATCATCAACATTATCATCATCATCATTATTATCAAACCAAATGGGAAAAAACAACCAAAAAAAACCAATAAAATTAGAATAGAAATACACCTCCAAATTGATCTTATTTCTTTCATAAATAAGGAAAAAACCTGTCAAATGGGCAATAGCAAAAGAAACAAAATCTATATATAAGTTGATAACCATTTAAAATAATTATCATTACTGGCTTTACAAATAAAATAACTACAGTTGGCAGGTTTATACAGAACTTAAAACGTTATATTTCCATTAACAACTAAAAAAATGAAATTATGCTATAGTGAGAGATAGGAACAGATGTCTTTTTCAGCAAAATGAAATAAAATAAACAAAATAAGAAAGTCATTTATATACTGTATTAAAGAAAAAAAAAAAAAAAAAAAGTTCTTTAACCACATAAACCCTGTTCGTCTGGGACGAACATTCGGCGAAAGTAGCCCAAACTATGAAAAGCTCTGAGCTTGTAGATCGGCTATTTTCGGCAAAGACATTTGGTGTAGAGGGAGATAAAGGGATGTGGGTGTGTGTGCGTGTGTGTGTGGGGGGGGGAAACGACGTGTAGACCCCCGACGGGGGACCACCCGGTCAACGAAGCATGTAAGGGTTGAAGTGGTTAAAGATAATTGTGATGAGCTCAACACATGGAAACGCCTACAGAAGCCATGGTGGGGAGGATTGATGGATTGATTCAATGTGATGTGGATGCCATATGATTATAGTTCATCAGATTCACCTACAGCACACAGGCTGAAAAAGCTGACATTTTTATTGACCAGACCCAAAACAAAGAAAACGTTCAAAACTGTGGAGAAACAAAACAACAACAATAAAGGGCGCAAGGGAGAGAGAGTAAGAAACAATAAAACGAAAACAGTAGTCAGGGATTGTGATGTGTTAAAAAAAGGAGAAATCACCTGCAAGAGTCACTGTATCTTTTTCATTTTATCTCACCCCCCTTCCTTTCATTTCGACCCCCTCTATCTCTTTCTCCTTCTCTCTCTCTCTCTCTCTCTCATTCTCAATCTCTTATTCGTTCTCCTGGCTCGTTCCATATAATGATCTGCAGGACACACATATTCTGTATTCAGTTTTAGATTGAACTTTATTGGAAAAAACACACCAGTGAGCACAGATTTAATGCAAGATCGAGTGTGTGAAATACTCCTCTGAAACCCCAGCTGCACGAGGCTGTTAAAATTCACAAGAAAGACTCTACGCTCAGACACTGAGACGCACATGCACGCGAGGGCACGTGCATGTATTGCACACAAACACATACAGGCACACAGCGCTTGGTGCACGCGCGCACGCGCACGCGCACACGCACACACACACACACACACACACACACACACACGTGCTCGCTTGAACCTGCTCCCAAAACCACATTATGACAGTGGTTAGGCTAATAACGTACACAAATACTGCACGCACGCACGCATGCATGCACACACGCACGCTCGCACGCACAATATATGCAGACACAAACTGATGACGTACAGCAACATGTAGGCTAATATTAAAGAACAAAGGAATTTAAACTTTGAATCTGAATATTTTTACCTCCAAAATCCCAATTATCATCCCATAGATATGTACAATCACACTGTGACTGGTTGGCAGACCACCACGGGTCTTTAACATTACAAAAGATTTGTTTTGTTTGTTAATCCTTTCTCTTTCCCCCCAGCATTGTTGTATCTAGTTGGACCGTATGCAACGCTAACTGTTCCATGAACGACTACACTGGATACCAGAAGTTAGCATCTCCTTGTATTACAAAACAACACAGTACCCTATTGTGCTGAATATAAGTATTTTTTTTCCTCCAATGGAAATATCCTAAAAAACGGGGTTGTATTATAATCCGGGACAAGACAATTTGACATTCAATGTTCTTTTGCCACAAATGAGTCTTGGAAAAATGGGGGCTCGTCTTATAATCAGAGTCGTCTTATATTCGGCACAATACAGTACTACAAACGAACATCTCTGCGGTAGTGCTGGACCCCGCAATAATATAAGGACCCCTCCCCCCAAAAGATATTTATGGCAAAACATTAAAATAACCCAAATTAAAAACAACACAAGCAACTATGTTGCAAGCACAAAATAAATAAAACGCCAAGAACAACAACAACAAAACACAAAAGCACGAAAGGAAAGGAAAAATGGTTAAAGAAGAAGAAAGAAGGCTTCTCGTCGTACTTAACGCATTATGGACGGGAACCCCTTTTGGTGTTTGAAGCATTCTGTCATGCTTTAGCTATTGAAAAATAGCAGATCTACAAGCTCATAGCACGGCACCAAGTGCCGCACTATGAGCTTTTAGGTCTGCTATTTCTTTGAAAAATCGGAAATCTTTGAATAGATATTCTTTCACAACATTTTTAACTCATATAATTTCACACCAAAAGGGGTTCACCGTCCTGAATGCATTAAAGAAGACGAGTGCACCCGTCCAAGGCATCATAAGTGCTAACGCTTTCATATCCAGTGGAGCTTCCTCGCGGGCCGCCACCTCACAACGTGTTGCGTTGTGAGCTTATAGATCTGTTTGCCGTTTTATTTTATTTTTTAATATTATCTTTGTATTTTTATGATGTACATCTCCATTCAGGGGGTGGTTGTGGTTATAATGCGTAAATGGTTATATAAAAGGTAAACAAAAGACCGTCACAGAATGTTATGGGTTCTGGAAAGTTTCAGCTTATGGCAGGTTCTGAGTATTATAGCCTTCAGTGGAAAATAGCCTAATAGTAAGGCAGAGGAGGCCGGGCTGTACTGTACTACAGTGGTTTTCAACCCTTTTCATGTCAAGGCCCACTATTTATTTACCGTTTGAGCCACGGACCACACTGAGTACTATAGACGAATAACAGTTTAAGTCCAAATTTTATTCTGACCCCTCCATGAAAAGGCCTAGTTGTCCTGACCCCTTATCCATCATTCATACATTATGGATAATTAGTGTGAACTTAAATTGTTATTCGTCTATAGTATTCTGAGATTTAGCCTCTAAGACCCAAGAATAATTATGTTGTTGCCGTTGGAAAAGATTTTGTGCACAATTCCATGCGGTATTGATGTTGTGTCATTAAGGGTCCATTTGGTTACCAACTCTCCATCATTTAGCTGGGGACCACCTGGAACCCCCTCAAGGACCACTGGTTGAAACCCACTGTACTAGAAGGAAGGAGGGGGAGATAAGACACATAGGACAGTGCTCGAAGTTCTCGAAAAAAGAATGAAAAAAAAAGAAAAATGACCGACAAAAGCGGTGTGGCACAGATAGTCATCTGGTCAAAATAAAAAATAAAAACACAAAAAGACCTCTGGTCACAAATTCTTCTTTAGAAACCACGGGGAGAAATAATTACATTGATCGATTAAAGTGGTGGTTTTTGATTTGGTGATTTGGTGGTGTCGTCGTTGACCGGGGAAGGCAGTGTGTTTTACCTGTGTTTTTTTATGGATGGTGGATGTGTGTGCGTGTGTGTACGCATGTACGTGTGTGTGTGTGCATGTGCGTGTGCGTGTGTGTGTGTGTGTGTGTGTGTGTGTGTGTGTGTTATGTAAATGCGTGTATAGCTGAGTAGGAGAGAGGAGGAACAGTAGGAGGAGGGGGAGGAGGAGGAGGAGAAGAAGAAGAAGAAGGGGGCTGGGGAATGGGGCGTTGAGAGAAGACCCCTCCCAGTGTCGCCTTGCTTTGTGAACAGCCGACACCAACTTCAGCTTCAGGTGAGGTAGAGTGGCTTGTCCCTGGCTATCATGCTGCCACTGTGCAAAGAAAAAGGAAAAATACAAGACAGGTTGACTTTATTTGGAACTGGAATGGCACCATTATGTGACTTTGGGTGCATGTGTTTGGGTGTACATGTATTGTTTCTCCAGGAGTTCAGGGTTTTAAGAACAATATATATATATATAGTTTAAAACCCTGCTGTTTTGTGCCGGATTGATTGTGCAAGCCAGTTTAGGTGACAATATATGCTAGGAACATCTATTTTTGTAGTTTTTGCTGTTGTCTGAAAAAAAAAACACCTGACAAACTCCATTATGTCACCAGTGCCCGTCCTGCTGTCACTGTGGAATGTGATGCTCACATTTTTTGGAACATATATTTAAAGCAGCAAGGAACTGCTGATAGGGCTAAGGGTCGATTCATACTCCTATTTTAGAGCCGAATAAAAGTCGGTTCGGCGCTGTAGAGCCTACAATGTGACGTCATTTGAGGTTCGGGGGGGCGGGTACCGTCCTAAAGTCGGCTCTTCGGTGCTACTGAAATTTTCTGACGAGCCGAAATCATTTCGGCACTACAGCGCCGAAACAGGAGTATGAATCGGCCCTAAGTGTGATTAGTTTTAGTCCAACGGAGAGACTCGACGGTTTAAACTAAATTGTCTGAAATAAGTGCACATGTTGGGATCCCAAGACTTGTAGTATTTATTTATTTTTTTTTTAATTTGACTTTGCTAATAATAATTTGTGATGCAATCCTTATCCTATATACCCATTTCAAGATCTCACGATTCACAATGTTAAAGTTGCATCCCATTTTAAACAACTCTTTCTCTGCCAAGGTTAAGTTACGAAGTTAGTCGCTTGTCTGCCAAGATTTTCAGCCGCAAGGTCTTATTTTGAAGAGCCCAAAAGCTAATCCAGTGAACTGGAAGTAATAATGGGTCATTTCCAGGGCGAGCGTTAGCGGGCTATTTATTATTCTTTAGTCAGAAACTGGGATTTTCTTTATTGAGCCCCAAAAACATTGATGTTCTGTATGAATTCAGAGAAAAAGGCCGCTAAAGATCTTGCTTTTAGTTAGTCCAGTTGAAAACATTCAATGATGTCACAACGTTGCCCAGGCGACGGAGACGCCAAGAACCTGTAAATGTAAGACTGGCGATTCTGGATTCATTATATTATAACCTAATAAATCGTCCAATGTCGATCTTTTTTTTGTTGTTTTATCCCACAATTTTGTAAACAGTGTCAATTATCTAATCCTGAGTGCTACACTTCCTCTGCCAACATGGGGGGGCAGCGGACTGACCTCATGCTTTCTTCTATGCATGAGGAGTCCAAGCTGCTTCTTTTCACCTGACAGGGGAGTTTCCCCGGCCGGACGTAGCGCGTGGAAGGAAAAGAAAAGTAAAAAAATACTAAAACAGTCCTATTCTTGGGTTTCGACTCCTCCGATTGTGACAAAGATACATTTTCTGACAGAGATGGTTTGTGATGAATGACACTCACTACAGAAAAGAACGGGACACATCATCCTAACCCTTCACTGACCTGCAGTGGTTGCCACACTCCCGATTGCAGTATTCACTGTCCCAGTCGTGGCTCTGAGGCCCTCCGGGGCCCGGGCCAGGGGACTGGGACCCCCCAACGCTCTTCTGGTACTCTGATTGGAGGTGGGAGAAACTCTGAGCACAAAAGTGGGAAAGAGAAGGGGGGGGAGTTGAACATTAAAACCCTGAGGCCGTTTCTACAAAATGCATGCCTTCTAAAATCAGTTCACACTTTCAAGAGTTTTCTAAAATGTAAAAAAAAACAAAAAACAGACGGTACAAAACAGTAACAGTACAATTGCTCTCAGCATGTCACGAAGATACGTGCTGTGCTTGTACTTAACTGTACTAGAAATATCGTACGCCTTTGGCGCGCTCAAGATTAAAGAAAAGAACAAAAAATAAAAAAACATTACACTAAAAACTCGGCTTCTCATCATGCACCTGTAACCCAACATGCATTGCACTGAGTGGACGAGCATGTCACGTGATCGGGGCCAATTACCCCAGATGTGGCTGGAGCAGCTAGATGTAGCCAAAACACTCTAGAGGCGATCGACAACAACGGGAGGTATGATTGAACTAGCGACTGGACAGCGGGGGCCGTCTAACACAGGATCTTTTCTTAGAATTGGACGGGATGATTTAGATCGCTTATTAACGTTTTAAGATTTTCGTTGTGGTCGGCTAAACAGGGGAGGAACATTTACGATGACGTCCCACTGTTGTGCAACATCGAGGCCCTCCTAGGCTGTGGAGCGATGCGATCGGTTTTCATATCAATACACTTCGTCTTTTGGATAAAACTTTGTCCTGGACGCTGGGTGTTACTAATAGAAAGGACGGTGCACTTCGTTCTGGGCGATTGGGGTGTTAATGGGTTAATGATAATGACGATGCTGAACAAAATGTGCCTGAATGGTGAAACAGTCCGCCAATGTCATATAAGGTCTTTACATACCGGCATGTGCCATAGAGTAAGACACAGTTACGACATTGACGGGGCAGAAAACGGAGCACTCTTGCGCTGTTCATGCAGCCTGAACAGTGACAAGCTGGAGTTTGAAATACATTGTTTTCAACGAGGGCGTCACAATTAAATACCAGAAATGTTAGGCATGTGTGCAACATGACAACTGTTTTAATGTATTGCACAGTGACAGCTAAACATAATGTTTATGTTGTAGTAATACTAAAAACCGATCTAAGATAAAGGGATTTAAGATTATTAAAGCCTGAATCCAGTGCATTATGCCAACTTCCGGTCCAGGACTTGTCACTGTTTGCTATGCCACCAATAGAGCATCACAGTCCCGCCCCTTTCATGACGACGCCAGGCCCAGGAAATAATTCCTAATTCCATTTTTCCCAAAGACAATTCAAAAATAATTTATTTAAAGACCGTTTAAGCATTGTACAAAGCCAACTGGACTTCAAACACAATCTTTTGGGCCGAACAAATAATTAGAAATAAGAAAAAAAGGCAGATACAACACTTTTTGTGTTGTTTTTCTTCTTTGTAATTATTTGTTTGGTCCAAAATACTGTGTTTGTTGTCATGATTCTCGAGTTGGCTTTGTACAACGCTTAAAAGGTCTTTGAATAAATACTTTTTGAAATGTCTATGGGAAAAATGCATTAGGAATTATTTCCTGGGCCTGGCGTCGTCATGAAAGGGGGCGGGACTGCAACGCTCTATAGAAGTCTATGTAGAAGATTGGACTGGCCCCGTGAAGTGAACGGAGTTGTCCTAACTCTGTCTCACTCTATGGCTCTGCATACCGGGAGTGTGATAAATAAATAAATGGATAATAAACAACAGAGCTATATTCATATAGTGGTTGATGGCTCATTCATACTGGCCTTTTATTCACAGAAAATCTCTGGTTTCAGCCAAACGGACCTGAGTACTCAGACTGCTCTTCGTGAATAAATAAATAGCAAAACTACAAGCTCAAAACACGGCCGCCACATTTTGAGCGGGTAGATCGGCTATTTTTGGCGAATGTTGCTCCAAGAATAGGCAAGCTGGGGTTCAAGTGGTTGATCTGCTTTTGCCTCGGTTTAATAAAGGTTGAAAAAACTGAAACGCAACGCAACGCAACGCAACGCAACCAACGTACTGTACTGTACTGTACTGTACTGTACTGTACTGTACCTGCTGCCCAGGGGGCGGGGAGTGGAGGGAGGCCTGCAGCCCCATCTGGTGGGAGATGATTGGCTGGGACTGGCCGTGCTGCTGCATGCGGATAGGCTGATGGCTGAGGAGGGAGCTCTGGTGCAGCTGGGACAGCTGCTGGTGGTGGTGGTGGTGGGGGTGCAGGGGCGGGCTGATCTGGAAGGAGGACGGGGGGGAGGAGGAGGAGGGGGGAGGCAGCATCCCGGACTGGCTGAGGGTCCGCGACAGGGCGTGTCGCGGCGCGTAGCTCTGCAGCTCGGCGAGCCCGGGGGGGAAGGCGGCGCCAGCGGCGCCGGGGCCCAGGTACGGCGAGGAGGAGGAGGGCGGCTGGCCTCCGGGGGGCGCCGCTACGCTGTACAGGGAGGGAGGGTTGGCCGGCATCATGTTGTGGTGGGGCGAGGGCATGCCGCCGCCGCCGCCTGGCAGGCCGCTTTTCACATCCACGGGGTCGTTGTACGTCTGGGGGAGGAGGGGGGAGGGTTAATGATGGAGTAACACCAGTTTTCCACCCTAATCATCAGGTATTTATTATAATATAAGGAGGAAGAACTTTTTCCAAAAAGTGTACAGTATTTGTTAAAATCATGCTTTTATGTATGCCTGGTTTGCCTGGTGGGTGGTGATCCACCTGAACTGAAGCCGCACCCACAGCTGTAGTTGTATGATAAAGGGGGAGGGGTTAGGGGAGGGGCTGATAGTGTGATGTCAGAAAGAACAGAAGTTCTAAGTCAGTGGCCAGTGCCAGTGAAATGTACGACATGAGCAGACAAGAACTGGTATAGTGTTAATCACCCATGTTCTGTAGGGGTCACACAGCCATAGCTATATAGCGATCAATTGTTTTGTTTAGCGGCAGCTCGAATGAATGTTTTATTAAGCTCCGAACATGGTACTTTATGGCATTTCATCGTGATACCAAAAAGGAACTTATGGAAGGCTATACACTATACGTTAACACAATCGAGTGATCATTCAAATGCTCTGCATGAATGCGCGGTTAAGTGGTCAGATGGCTGGGCCATGTGGGTGAACGCTTTGAAGACTTTCAAGTGGGCCCTGGATGCAGAAATGGTTGGGAATTAGGCACTGTTCCGAGTCACCATAACAATTAATTTAGCCGTGGGCATCAATAAATAAATAAAGCATCCGGTTCAATTAAATATTGATAGCTTTTGCGTCTTTACCCGAGGGTTTGTGTTGCCGCTATAAGACTTCAATTTGAACTGTAATACACTGCAGCCGAGCTTTAATTCATTCTAAAATATTCTACCCACAATATCTTGTGGGTATTTCAGTGGGGAGGGGGAGGGGGACTGACATGCAACACAAGACTACAACATGGAATCCAATAGAGCACTGGGCATAACGGGCAACGGATAAGGGATCTCTTAACACTTTGAGAACCCTCATGTCTATAGTCCTTCAGCACCATGATTCACATCAACTGTATAAGAGCCCCGCTTCCAGGTGTGTCACATGCCTCACAGAGACCAAACCGAAAGCACATTGTAGTCTATAGCAGCTGACCATGTTGTTTATCTTTAAAGCACATTGTAGTCTATAGCAGCTGACCATGTTGTTTATCTTTAAAGCACATTGTAGTCTATAGCAGCTGACCATGTTGTTTATCTTTAAAGCACATTGTAGTCTATAGCAGCTGACCATGTTGTTTATCTTTAAAGCACATTGTAGTCTATAGCAGCTGACCATGTTGTTTATCTTTAAAGCACATTGTAGTCTATAGCAGCTGACCATGTTGTTTATCTTTAAAGCACATTGTAGTCTATAGCAGCTGACCATGTTGTTTATCTTTAAAGCACATTGTAGTCTATAGCAGCTGACCATGTTGTTTATCTTTAAAGCACATTGTAGTCTATAGCAGCTGACCATGTTGTTTATCTTTAAAGCACATTGTAGTCTATAGCAGCTGACCATGTTGTTTATCTTTAAAGCACATTGTAGTCTATAGCAGCTGACCATGTTGTTTATCTTTAAAGCACATTGTAGTCTATAGCAGCTGACCATGTTGTTTATCTTTAAAGCACATTGTAGTCTATAGCAGCTGACCATGTTGTTTATCTTTAAAGCACATTGTAGTCTATAGCAGCTGACCATGTTGTTTATCTTTAAAGCACATTGTAGTCTATAGCAGCTGACCATGTTGTTTATCTTTAAAGCACATTGTAGTCTATAGCAGCTGACCATGTTGTTTATCTTTAAAGCACATTGTAGTCTATAGCAGCTGACCATGTTGTTTATCTTTAAAGCACATTGTAGTCTATAGCAGCTGACCATGTTGTTTATCTTTAAAGCACATTGTAGTCTATAGCAGCTGACCATGTTGTTTATCTTTAAAGCACATTGTAGTCTATAGCAGCTGACCATGTTGTTTATCTTTAAAGCACATTGTAGTCTATAGCAGCTGACCATGTTGTTTATCTTTAAAGCACATTGTAGTCTATAGCAGCTGACCATGTTGTTTATCTTTAAAGCACATTGTAGTCTATAGCAGCTGACCATGTTGTTTATCTTTAAAGCACATTGTAGTCTATAGCAGCTGACCATGTTGTTTATCTTTAAAGCACATTGTAGTCTATAGCAGCTGACCATGTTGTTTATCTTTAAAGCACATTGTAGTCTATAGCAGCTGACCATGTTGTTTATCTTTAAAGCACATTGTAGTCTATAGCAGCTGACCATGTTGTTTATCTTTAAAGCACATTGTAGTCTATAGCAGCTGATGATGTTGTTTATCTTTCGCCAGAAACGGTAAACATGGCGGCCGCGATGCAATCCAAAATCACTATTCACATCTGAACGCCGGACGGATTTGACAAAAAGAAGGATTTTGGAGTATTTTTCAAAGAAAACAGGCAGCAAATAAATCATAATGAGTGGATTCCAATGGGGTGCGTGCGCATTTCGCCTTGTGCCTGGAGGGACACTGAAGGTTGCCTAGCAACCTGCGGGCGCAGTAGAGCCACAGGTTGAGAACCACTGTATTACACGTTCAGTGCATTCACAGGAGCTCACGTCATACAGTACAGCATATGGCTCTAGGATATTTACAAATATAATACAGTAGGTATACTGTAGGTACATTGTTGTTTTTCCCTTTCATTTTGCTAGTAGTTTTTATTGTATTATAAAAAAAAATGTGCACACATATAATAGGCACATATAGGTACATCAACAGCATATTGAAAATAACTGCTTTGCTTGTCTTTTAAGCCTTACACAATTGTGCAAAGGTGCATAATATTAATATCATTAACATCGCTGTTCGAACCTTGAATGTCTGAAACCGTTACGATTCAGAAAATGTAAAAAAAAATAACCTTTTCCTGACTACTGTCAGTCTCACTTTCACTTTCTTTCTTTCTGTTTTGAGAAACGTGAACACAATTTCTCTCTCTCTCTCTCTCTCTCTCTCTCTCTCTGCATGGTAGTATATATGTATGAAATACGTCCAGTCTTTCTCATTAGCTGTCAAGCTTGCTGAGGTGATGTATGGCTGTCTGCTATTTAGTAATGGCTTACATCTATCCCGCACAGCCGGTGAAATAATCAATGTTGGAGGGAAAGGGGAGGGATGGATAAAGCAGAGGCAGAGATACATTTGCAGGGTCAAGTGGAAAATGAAATGCTGAAGAATAGAGGGGCCAGGGAGGAGAGAGAACATGGAGGGTGAATGTGCAAAGGGGGAGGCATAGGGCTGATTTGCTGCTCCCATATTCGATTTTGAGGCAATATTTGAGGATGATGCACGGCAACAATATGAAGTGCCGTGCGTGTGTGTGCGCGTGTATTATGTGCCGTTTGTGTGTGTGTGTGTGTGTGTGTGTGTGTGTGTGTGTGTATGCGCGTGCGTGTGCGTCGCACACACACACACACACACACACACACACACACACACACACACACACACACACACACACACACACACACAGTGTACACATACACATAGTTTTCTTGTTATATTTAGGCAATTTCTATACGATTTTGTGATTTCAAAGGGACAGGATTTTAGACAGGCATTACAAAATGAAGTTCTAATGGAGCTTGCTTGTGTCTTTGCTGTTGTAATACGTCAGAAAAACAACAAAGAAAGGCAACAGGTGCATGCCAAAGATGTCTTTGTTTTTTAAACGATGCTCCAATTACCTCCAATTCCTCCTAGTGCCAAATTCATTCAGAAAAGAACCCCTCGTCGGTAATTAAAACAGCAGAGAGAGATAGAGAGAGAGAGAGAGAGAGAGAGAGAGAGAGAGAGAGAGAATGTTTGTCAGCCAAAATGGCTGCCAGTCAAAGCAGTACAGTACAGTCAATCAAGCCTCTGTGTAGGAGAAGTGACGTTGAATGTCTAATTGCGCACACAGACAAGTGATTAGAATCGTCTTTGGTTCAAAATAAGCCACGGTTTACAGAACGCTGATGAGTCATCTATTCATGCTTTAATCAAGGTGCTTGTTTTCACTCCTCCAGCATGGCAGGAAGTCAGGAGACCCCCCCCCCCCCCCCCCCCCTCCGGTACACTGCGCTGTCCAATGGAAACCTTGCATGTCCCATTAACTCATTTGTTTGACGGGTGTTTTCAAAAGGCTCTGCCGGGTGCCGAGATCGTCTTTGGACAACTAATTTAATATCAACTGATAGGGTTGATATGTGCCCGGTATGCAGTCATAACACTCTAATAACACAACTAATTTAATATCAACTGATAGGGTTGATATGTGCCCGGTATGCAGTCATAACACTCTAATAACACAACTAATTTAATATCAACTGATAGGGTTGATATGTGCCCGGTATGCAGTCATAACACTCTAATAACACAACTAATTTAATATCAACTGATAGGGTTGATATGTGCCCGGTATGCAGTCATAACACTCTAATAACACAACTAATTTAATATCAACTGATAGGGTTGATATGTGCCCGGTATGCAGTCATAACACTCTAATAACACAACTAATTTAATATCAACTGATAGGGTTGATATGTGCCCGGTATGCAGTCATAACACTCTAATAACACAACTAATTTAATATCAACTGATAGGGTTAATATGTGCCCTGTATGCAGTCATAACACACTGGTAGTGGTCCGGTGAGAAAACCAAATCTCGCTGGCATACAGTATGCTGTCTAGCATAATGAAGCTTGTAGATCCGCTCAGTGGCTAAAGTTTTAAATAATTGTTCTGGTTCCTGTCTGCTTCTGTGATTTGTGTCCTGTAATGTATATCTTTTGTAATGTATTGTGTATATGTCTTGTCTGTATCTTGAACGGTGACGTCATGGACGCAAAACAAATTTCAGTGCAAGCTGAGAATAAAGTTGTATCGTATCGTATCTATAGGCTCTATGGCACATATGGCATTTTGGAAAGAATATATTATTACTACAAATAAAGGCTTCTAGTATGAAAGTCATTAACAGAGCTTGTGTAGAGACTACTGGTCAAAAGAACACACGCCCTTTTCCACAACATGTTTTGGACATTTCCACCTGCCTGGGAACGACAATATGCTAATGCAATTTAGGGTTATATGTTATCCAAAACACGGCAGAAAGGGAGGAAAATGTGGTGCAATGCACCAAAGTGAACAGATGGAAATATGTTTATACAGCATAACCAGCAAAACATACACACAACGAAAGCATGCACGTGCACGCACGTGCACGCAGTGACGCACGCACGACCATCACCCTGCATCTGCTGCGTGCGTCGTCGGTGCTGTTAAACGTTTCCAATGATTCCATGCAGTAAGGCAGTGGTGGAAAGTAACTATGAGTACATTTACTTAAATAGTGCACTTAAAGTACAAGTTTGAGGTATTTCTACTTTACTTGAGTATTTCCAATTTCCAGTTTTACTTTTAGTTCTACTCCACTACACCTCAGAACCAAATATTGTACTTTTACTCCACTTTAACCCACTGCTTTATTTGAAAACTTTAGATGTTGGTTATTATTACAAAACATATACATTAACCACTTCAGCCCTACAGTATATACACTTCGGCCATTTGCAAATATCCAATGCATGAGCTTGTAGATCTGCTATTTTCAAAGGATTTGTATGTATACATTTAAAAGAGTACTTTTTCCACCACATGAGTCTGTAGCACTGCAACAAGCAGAAAACAGTGCGGTCTGTACTGTACATACTGGTCATTTAGAATTTGATTCCAGCGAAGTGTTCCCCAATGTTCTGGTGAAACAACAGCCAACAGAATGCAGTAGGTGTCTCTAAAACACTAACCCCCCCCCCCATTAGGGGGGACGGGCCACACACCTGGAGGACACAAGGGTAATGGCCACTTCTGCTGTTATGGCCAGTGTGCGTGCGTGTGTGCGTGCGTACTTACATTTTATTATTTTTCCCCATGTCGCAAATCGGCTGTGGTTAGGGCCTAATTTTCACTGTTCTCCTCTGAGCACGCACACGCAGACACACACACACACACACGCACGCACGCACGCACGCACACTCGCACACGCACACACACTGTTGTGTACTGTATATACCGGTACCCTTTCCCTGGGATGAGAACAGGGTGGATGGCATTCTCTCCATCTAATTTATCATCCCTTCCATCGCCAGTGACCCATGTATATCAGAGACATGACTCCTTCGGCCCGGTTACCTTGGAAACCAGACTGGCTCTGTAGGCGGCCAGGGCTTTCAGGTACTCCTTCTTAGCTGCCTCCGTTTTCCTCTTGTACGCCTGCGGGAGAGAGCCGACACAACAAAAACAACAACAAGGACACTTGATTAGCCCATTGAAACCTGTATATATACACGAGACCATGCAGATTCTCCCTTCACTCAAAAAACCCACTTCTTTCAGGAAAGCTTTCCCCAGCTGAGGTCTGCTTAAGATGTAGTATACCCCCTTCCCTCGTCTATCCTTTTATCTTTTCAACCTTGCACTGTTGTTGTATCTGTTTTGCTTTGGGTTTTTTTTTTTCTGAATAAAGTTTGTTCCTAGTGTTCTTATATGTAAAGCGCTTAGGGGAATTTAGAAAAGTGCTATATATAAATTTGAGCTATTATTATTATTACAAAATGTCATTCTAAATCATGAGTTTTCTGAAAAAACTCTATGTGTCTATGTCAGTGGTTCTCAAACCTTTTCATGTCAAAGACCCCCAAATATTATTTGGCCGCCGACCCCCCCCCCCCCCCCCCCCAAAGCAAAGGGTTAAAAACGGTTGTTGTGAAAGAATATATACATGTATTCAAAGATTTGCGTCACATTATAGCAGATCTACATGCTCAGAGCGCAGCACTCAGTGCCGCGCTACGAGCTTGTAGATCTGCTCATTTTCAACAGGTAAAGTTTAGAATGAATGGTTAAAGTGGTTCAAAGCTATAAGGTGACACAGATGCGTGGTCAGGTCTAAATGGATTAGCAGGTTGACGCCACAGGGCTGGCGATGGCCCGAGCTAAGTTCACGTTCACCCACAGTACCCGGCAGAGGTGGGAGAAGTAGGGGAGAGCCTGCATGATTCTAACGTTTCCCCATCTTTCACTCAGATATCCTTTTACCTACATGACGTTGCTTTCGGGAGGAAACACCAAAAACTACATTTTTGAGGTTTGTTTGTTTGTTGCATAAATCTGTGCTATTGAACACCCTTTACGTCTGTGTGAGTGTGTGTTGGTTAAAAAAAATATTGAACCAATGAAAAATAGTATAAAGCCCTTGGGACAAAGCCTCTTAAACTCCATTGGACCCTCAAACTGTCTGCAAAAGCAACTAACTCCACCACCTGTCCCCCTCTCATGCAAGTAAATATACTGTCACAATACCAGGATAAACAGAAGCGGCGCCGAAAATAGCTTATCAATAATTCCAAAAGGCATTGGAGAAAGAGATCTGAGGCCTTCTGAATGATCCAATCAACTAATGTGGTCAAAATCGGTGAATTCAAGCTAATACTTGTCATTCACAGGCTTGAAGCTGGGGAAAAAAGTCCACTCTTAAACAGTAAAGGAAGACTCTCCTTTCCTCTAATTTTACACTATACATTTGCTTGAAAACTTTAGTTATTAGTACTTTGATTATTATTATAATTATTATTACAAAATAAACATTATATATATATATATATATATATACAATATTATATACAATATTACATTATAAGAATGGGTTAAGAATGGACCCTTATAAGGAGTATATCATATTCCAGTTTTCGGTGAAGAGGGGACCACCGAAACGTTAGCCTCGGAAACCCAGACGTTTTTATTTCCAGGGAGAAAAACAAAGTCTGGGGCCGAGTTCACACTTCAATTCGACATACAGTAGCGCAAACGTCGCTCACTCTCTGCTGATTTCTGATCGTCTGCACCTTTGTTACATTGATGCACACATGCACACACGTCGTACACACACACACACACACACACACACACACACACACACACACACACACACACACACACACACACACACACACACACACACACACACACACACACACACACACACACACACACACACACACACACACACACACACACACACACACACACACACACACACACACACACACTCCTCTCTCTCTCTCTCTCTCTTCGTCGCTCAAATTAATTACTCTCATGTCCAGCAGCTGTGTCTAGTTTCTCCCGGCGGATCCTGCCGGGAGCTGCCTATGCCATAAAAAGCATAGGTGAGTTCCAGTCTACCGAAACGGTGGTTAGTAAAAACAGAGAGATGTGTTGTGTGTCGACCACGTGACGTCATGTTGTTGTTTTCGGTGGTCACCTCTTCACCGAAAACTGGACTACGAATAAGCCTTTACGGGTCTGTAACTCTGAGAGTGTACACATATGGAACCAAATGGGCCCTTAAATGGACACTTCACACAAAAAAAAAAATGTTTAATGACGTTTAGAATATTTACAACACTTTCCTGGGGGGTCTTTATGTGTGTAATATGTGGTTTTAGATTTTAGCAGTGAGCCCAGTGTCTCTGATGTCATGGACACTGGGCTCACTTCCTTCCTTAATGCACTGCTCCTCCTTGTGGATAGGGGGGCGGCTGTCTTACTGACAGAACAAAACAGAACTTTTTTTTGACAGAACAAAACATTCAAAGTCAAAGTTGTACGATTAGTAACACACGTTGCCGTTGTTCTCCACATTTGACACATCTCTTGGAGCAGTGAGCCGCAGCGTGAGCCGCGCTCGGGAATCATTAGTTGATTTGACCCCTCAATCCAACCCATTGATGCCGAGTGCCAAGCAAGCAGGGAGGCATTGGGTCCCATTTTTACAGTCTTTGGTATGTGACCCGGCCGGGGATCGAACCCCCGACCTGGCAGTTTCAGGGCGGACACTCTAACCACAAGGCCACTGAGCTGGTTCAAAACATGAGTAATTGGTGTTCTGGGAGTGACACAATCAGGATCTGCATCCAATAATCTGCCGTCAGTCAGGCTCTATTGGGTTATTGTGTATTTACAATCTTCTATTATTTCCTCTCCACGCAACGGCTTTGACAATTAAAACTAGACATGAGAAGAACAAAGATAGCAACCCAAAAAAAAGCCCACAAATCCTCACCATATAAAACATAATCTCCACAAAGTAATGAATGGAGACTAACAAACAGTTCCTATTGAAAAAAAGGAAAGTTGTGGCCTTATCCTTCACCCCTTAAATATTGATAGAGATGAGGCCGGGCTCTTTAATGAACCCCAAAGTACTCCCAGCAGCTTTAATTTCAAATTAATTTAACGCAGCTGCTAATGATTCGCAGCGACGACGGATACTTTTTAAATAAATTACCATGCCTAAGGATTTCTAATTATTCCAAAGTGAGTGGATTCATTAGCAATTTGAGCCGTCACGAGGCAGGTCGGGCCTGAATTAAAAATAACAAAGCTTGGAGCCAGAGAGCATATGCCTCCCTCGTCAGCCTGACACAGAGGTGTCCCGCCTGAATTAGCCCCTAATTGTACCTTAATGAAATGTTCTTGTTTGATAACCAGTTAATTACAGGAGACAATAACTCCCATACCCTGCTGACACTGAACTTGACTGAAGGGAGCGATTACCCCCTCCGACCGACCGACCGGCCGATCGACCGACCGACTGACTGACGGACTGAGTGTGCAGGAGAGGGAGAAAAGACAACAACCAAGAAGTAGATAAGGAGAGGGGATGGGGAAGAGGAGAAGGGGAGGAAAGCAAAGCATGGGAGGAGATAGGGAGGGAAGGAGAACATGAAACAATTCAGAAACCAGCAGGGGTGGACTGGAAAGTACAGTATAGCTACGTGCATGTACTTAAGTAGCCTACTGTGTGTGTGTGTGTGTGTGTGTGTGTGTGTGTGTGTGTGTGTGTGTGTGTGTGTGTGTGCGTGCGTGCGTGCGTGCGTGCGTGCGTGCGTGCGTGCGTGCGTGCGTGCGTGCGTGCGTGATACAGCTGCGTCCTCTGGTGGCGGGCCGGTGGTGTCAGACAGACAGATAGACGGACATAGTAATCGCTCACTACAATCGCAATCACTACATTCACAATAAGAAAAATGCACTTGGAATGGGAAACACAGGGGGGAACATACTTTCAAAAAGCTAGCTAAATTGTAACATAATCCTTAAAACACCAAAAGGGGTTCCCATCCTGAATGGGTTAAACTAAGCCGGCCCAGGTGGCTGGTGTATAGCGGCCCAGGTGGCTGGTGTATAGCGGCCCAGGTAACTATAGGCCCAGGTGGCTGGTGTATAGCGGCCCAGGTGGCTGGTGTATAGCGGCCCAGGTAACTATAGGCCCAGGTGGCTGGTGTATAGCGGCCCAGGTAACTATAGGCCCAGGTGGCTGGTGTATAGCGGCCCAGGTAACTATAGGCCCAGGTGGCTGGTGTATAGCGGCCCAGGTAACTATAGGCCCAGGTGGCTGGTGTATAGCGGCCCAGGTGGCTGGTGTATAGCGGCCCAGGTAACTATAGGCCCAGGTGGCTGGTGTATAGCGGCCCAGGTGGCTGGTGTATAGCGGCCCAGGTGGCTGGTGTATAGCGGCCCAGGTGGCTGGTGTATAGCGGCCCAGGTGGCTGGTGTATAGCGGCCCAGGTGGCTGGTGTATAGCGGCCCAGGTGGCTGGTGTATAGCGGCCCAGGTGGCTGGTGTATAGCGGCCCAGGTAACTATAGGCTGCTAATGCAGTACGTCGCTGGTTCCAATACCGACTCCCCGACCACCTTTGTCACTCCTAATCTCTCTCTCTCCCCATTTCCATGTCACTCCTAATCTCTCTCTCTCCCCATTTCCAGATAGTCTATAAAGTCAATAAAGGCATAAAAAGCCAAAAAAAGGCTGTGGCTCGTAATTTATACACCATCGATAAAAAAAAATAGCTGATGTACAAGGTCCGGACGCACACACATATATATATATATATATATATATATATATATATATATATATATATATATATATATATATATATATACTATAGTATATAGTATATAGTATATATATAGGACTCAAGCAGATAAACAAAGCGACAACAATGTCTTTATATTCTTTCCCAACCTTTCACTGATACACAACACAGTAGACCCAATTAAATAAACCTCCATCCCACGGTCCCCATTCTCCCCACAGCTGTAAAGAATTGAACTTAATCTTAAAATATAAAATAAATAAATAAACAAGGGAAAAAAATATTGAAAACATTGTTGCTTTTGTGTTTCTGGGTCGACGTTAACTTGTAGTCACCTTGAAGGAACAACACAGCCAAAGTGAAACGCATTGATCTCAACAACACAAAGCAAAGGCCTTGGGGATTAGGAACAGTGAGTGTGTGTGTGTGCACTGTATGCATGCTCTAAAGCATCCAAATAAAAGAAGAAAACAACAACATGAACCCGAATAATAATAAGAATAATAAGAATGATGATGATGATGATGAAAATACTTTCTTCTTACAGACTCAAGGACAGCATGGGAAATAAAATAAGCTACATTGCAGCCCAAGCAAAGGGCTTGATTATGTGTCTCGTGACTCGTTAGGCGAGCTACAGTATACAATGTTGGTTAGTTTTCATGTCAAGGACATGTATTTGGCCGCAGACCCCCCATTTGAAAAGCTTTTGTGCCAGCAATCCCCGTACGAAAATGAGTTTCAAAATTAACAGACAGTACAAGATCAGCGTTATTGGTGTGATAACGGCACGCAATTAACCATAAGTCCGGCTTAAACGGTATGGAGATACACACAAAAAAGAAGTGCACTGTGGCACTGTGTGTTAAATTTAGGTTTATGGTGGGCAAGTGTGGGTGGACTGAACCAAGATATTGGTTTCTGTGAGCCTCACACACACACACGCACGCACGCACATAAATATGCACGACGCCGTTACGTTTTCTGATGGTCTCAGCTACTTAAAAAATAATAATAATAAAAGAGTACAGTGATGTTAGCCGCCTAACACCCCCCCCCCCCCCCCCCTCATGTGAATTCAGCTTCATGCCATGTTTCGGAGGCCCTACTCTGTGGGTAATTGGAAACAGAGGCTACGTTCTACTTAAAACAAACCTGCGTGTTGGGGGAAGGGGGGGGGGTGGCGGTACAGAGGGGGAGGGGGTGGGTGTGGGGGTGGGGGGGGGGAGTTGTGTTTACATTCTAGCTCTGCTAAAGGCCTGGGCTGTAAGTAGCTGCGGGGGTTCGGTGCGACGCGTCTCAAAACAGCAGATCTACAAGCGCACTGTAGCGCACGGACAGACCAACCTATACCGACCGAGCTATAGGAATAAATCAAGCCTTTAATAGCGTCGGCTCCAGCAGGTCTGCCCGTGGCGTGACATTACGGAACACACCTCATCAGTCGGGGGAGAATCAACGTGACAGCCCCCCCCCCCGTCGCTCATCAAGCATGTTCAAGAGCACGGCCGTCTGGGAGATAGAGATCGTCTGGGCTGGCTGTACAGTGTACACTGAACATGTCTTAAAGGGATAGTTCACAATTATTGAACTTAAGCTGTATGAAATACTTTCCATTAATAAAGTGGTTGAAGCTGTATTAATTGATGGTGGGAGTTCTGCTCTGGTTTTGGTGAAACATTAGGTAGTTACAATCATTTTGTGGGGGGCACAGGGGCCACGGATTAAAAAGTAAATTAATCCACAAAACTAATGTCATTTGTATTGTTGACGTATTTCTAAAATATATTATTAGCAACTTTCGTTCGACTTTGACCCCTCTATAACACAGAACAATTTTGTGGGCGTAGTGATATGGACACATATGATATGGGCTTACCTGAGTCTCAGGTAGGCCCTCCAGAAATATGTGTCTACCGCATAATCAAATTTCTGCATATATTTTTCAACTCTCCGCATATACTGTATCACAACTTTCACTGCATAAATCACACCCCACATATTTCATCGCAAAATCAAGGATTTTAGCCTGCATAATCAAGGATTGGTGCCCGCGTTTTACTGGAGGCTCTAGTCAGGGAACAGTCATGTCTTGATGGGGCTGATGGCTCTTTTGTCCACACTCTGTATATAAAATATCACTTGTATTTGTTGGAGCCACCCCACAACACCAGATGGGGCTGATGGCTCTCGTGTCCACACTCACACTGAATCATTTCCTGTTATCTCATTTATACTTGAGAAAGACCAATAGGGGTCAAAACGTTGTATGCCCTGCCTGCTGTGATTGTGAATACAAATTTACCTGGAGCATTACAAAGTGATTTGCGAGCCCTTGCTTTTGTTCTTGATGCAGGGACACCGTCCCAGTGAGAGCAGCCTCTTTGCAGACTAATTTCCCCCATATGTTGAAGTCCAGTAGTACACATTGTAATTGAAATGTATTGCTATATGCTTGTAACATTTAGATTTCCCAGTCTCACAGAAGGAGCACATTCTTGTCCGATATCTTTTGTTTGCGTCTCTGCACACAAGGCAGTGCACATCATATATATTAACACATAGATGCCTCATTGGCCGCTGCGGTTCATTGGAAGTGTGCAAGAGGGGGGTATTAGGGGGATACGGGGTTTAGCAAAATAGGGCCGTTCATGGGCTCTATTTTTGTCCATGCTAAAGCCCTTGTGCTGCACTCACATGGGATCAGGCTAGCAGTAGACGGCAAACCGGAAGTCCTTTTAGTGGATGGGAGCAGGACGGTAAACGGAACAGGACGGCACGGCAGACAGAACCGGTGACGGTAACGGCAGACGGCATCGATGTTGAAATATTTAATCTTTGTATAGCTCTCCGTGGCGCCCAGCAGGTTTTGCCGTTTGTGAATGCAGCATTATAACTAAACTACTTTGCCTTTTTATTTTTTTACTATTTTGAAAAACATTTTTGAATAGTTCAACTAGTAGATCTACATGGACACCTTGTGAGCTTGTAGATCTACATGGACACCTTGTGAGCTTGTAGATCTACATGGACACCTTGTGAGCTTGTAGATCTACATCGACACCTTGTGAGCTTGTAGATCTACATCGACACCTTGTGAGCTTGTAAAACTTTAGGGATAAGGGGTTTAGCATGGAGGAAAATGGAGCCCTTTGTCTCTCCATTAATTTAAGTTAATGTTTTATTTCCCCTTAAGTTGTATAACCCATTGCATCTTGCAATGGGTCTGGTCCACAAGATTCGATACACCACCAAGATACCCATGTACCTAAATACTTCCTTAATGTCAACAAAGTCCACACCCACAACACCAGAGGGAGTTCAACAAACCATGTGCAACCCAGATTTGGCACAAACAAGGGACGAAATTAATCTCGCTCCTATATACCACCAAAATGTGGAACTCCCTACCAACAGTCATTAAGACATGATAATACCTTGACTCCTTCAAAACCGCTCTCAAAGGGCACCTACGGACGGCTGCAATTCCAAACTGGCCCCGTAAAATCTGAATCCCCTAACCCCCCTCACTGTATATGTTTTCTTTTCCCTTTTTACCTCCTTTCTGATGATGATTTCCAGTTTTTTGGCTATAGAAGTGTATATTGGTATGTCTCTAAATGTTTTGATGAATTGAACACGGTGGACCCTCTTGTAAACAAGTGTAGTGCTTTATTGGGTCGTCCACTCACAGTTGACAGTTTTTGTATTGAGTTGTGCTTGAAATGTACTGTAATTATGCAAACTATGTGAATAAATACTTCAATCAATCAATCAAACCCTGATGTCCTGGCCTGGATCAAATGAAAATCTGAGTTTTTCTACGAGTCTGCCTCCTGCTCCTGGTCCTATTTCTTTTTACTGTGACGTTCTTATATTTATTCGCACAGACCTGGGACATTAAAGAAAATACCTCAATATTGTTAGAGGATATAACGGCTATAGGCATGTGTATTAACTTAATAGTTGTAATATGGAAATACATGGCAGCTAGTGCGCCTTTCGTTTATGCATTCGAGGCAAATATAGGGAATCCGAGACAATGCTATAAAGCCGAGGAGTCTAGTATAATTAGCACCACCAGGAGTGTTATTGCGCTGACATACCGGATCACAACACCGTGTTACTAATATTTCACTCCGTAATGACATCATTACCACAAGTTAATTACGTGCCTGCGAGGGGACACGTTTGATTAAACACACAAATGCGTTCAATGGAGGGTTTTTTAAATAGTTGGAATTGGCCCTTTGTAATTCCGTCTGTGTTCCCAGGTAGGACAGACACTGTGGCATGGAGATACGCAGCAGACACACAAGAAGAGACAGAACGCCCCAACATCAACCAACAGGGCTTTTGATCCTTTGTTAAATAGCATGGTGAAAATATAGCTGGTTTATAAGCTTTATACAGTATAGGTCAGCTATTTTCAGTTATTTTTTATGTTCTATTCTCGCCTATACGGTGTATGGCATGCCACCAAAACAGGAATAGATTATGAATTGATTTGATCAATGATTTGTTATAATCGATTACATATGGATTCGTTTGATTAACTGTTTTCAGCCCTAAATCAACGCCACCAGAAAGAGCTATAGCCGCAGCTATACTGGGTCTCGAGCACGCAGCCTGGTACACCAGGGGTTAAGAAGCACAAACAATAACATTTCAGGAGCAGATGTCCTTGAGGCGAAACCAAGGACGAGGCAATTGCTAATCTCGTATTCCCAGCATGATCAAATCACCAGGCAACAGATATAAATAAAAGGACAGGAAATGAGGAATTCACATTCAAGGGTGTCAGCGGTGAAATGAAGATTCATGGTGAAGAGGCGCGGTGAAGGCAGCAAAAATTAACTGCAAATAAAAGAGGGACAGACCCAGACGGCCTCCAAAGGCCGCCGTATAAAGTAGGTTTGGCGGTACGAGGAGCTAGGGGAGACACACGGCCAGTGGTGAAAGAAGTACTATGATTATCGTTCTTTCTTCTTTTTACTTACGTAAAAGTAGCAATACCACACAACGTAGAAATACTATTAGTAACACGTGCGTATTAGATGCATCATGCCAGTACAAGAGTACTGCCATCAAACATTTACTTTAAGCACCAAAAGCAAAAATGCTATGCTTTTATGACTAAAATGTGACTGAAACTAAATGAAAACTATTGAAGAGAGACTATGACTAAAACTAAAATCAAAATGTGCTGCCTAAAACAACACTGCAGTTGAGGCTCATAGAGGCTGATGGAGAAATGGCTGTACTTTGTCATGTTAGACAGCTGCTTTTATTTGACAGCCAATATAGGCTGCGACCAAAGTGGATATTCTAAAAATATGAGTCTGCACTCGCCACCGACATCACCAGACAGTCTCGTTTTCTGCTCATTTCACAGCATCATTTGTTACTATGAATGAACTGTATGCCGCTATGCGCCCCGTTGAGTTTTGTCTGTCGGGCCTGGAATGCAAACAACGTAGACGGGGGACATGTTTATATTCAAATCACTGCATCTATACGGTCACTGTAGTCCAGGGCAGGGTTCTCAAAGTGAGGTCCAGGGACCCCTCAGGGGTTCTTGGGATGGGGGGGTGGTTCCACCATGGTCCTTTCCAGGTCTGTAACTGAGAGTGTGGAACCAAATGGACCGATACTGTATCGGTATCGGAAAAGTATCGGTATTGGTGAATATAGCCCTATAGATCTGACACAGGGGTTGTCACTATGGCAGGTAAATAAAATGTTGGGGCATGTGATGTGGAGTTTGCTTTTGCCCAAACTGCAAGTGCACATTTGAGTGAGGAGTCTGCTATAAACACAACACAAGATATATAGCTAGATAGCTATAAACACAACACGAGAGCACAACACCGGTATCAGTATTCGGTATCGGCTAACACAGAAATTGTGCTATCGGGATCGGATCAGGAACGAAAAAAGTGTATCGTGACACACACAATTTATTTTATCGTCCTCAGTCCCTATAAAATGGGTCATTATTTCTACACACCTGTTTCTGCTCCTCTCCCAGTCCGTCCCACATGGACGCCACTATCTTGGAGACGTCTCCGAAGGTGGCGTTGGGGTTCTGTCCCTTGATGGCCGCCTGCGTGTCCCTGAAGAAGAGCGCGTAGGCCGACACGGGCTTGGTGGGCTCGTTGGGGTCCTTCTTCTTCTTCTTCTTCTGGGGCTTGGGCTTGGGCTTCATCATCATCTCCGACGAAGGCCTCTTCTCCCCCGTGATCTGGAAGAACATCAGCGCGACGCAAAGACACGAGCAGTTTATTGATACTGGAGAGAACAGGGGACTCTCTCTCTCCCTCTCCCTAATACATGTAGTAAAAGTACAATATTTGCCTCTGAGATGTACTGGGGTAGTAAGTAAATGTACTGGCAAATGGAAAGACTCAAGTAAAGTACAAATACCTCAAAAGTGTACTTAAATCACATTCACTTAATTAACACTTTTCATGCCACCATCTTCGCAACGTTTTTGGCTGGGGACTCGATCCCGGAAATGCTTTGGCTATGTCTCACAGTACAAGCTGGATGGATGGATGGATGGATGGATGGATGGATGGATGGATGGATATGTAGACGCATCATTTGATTTCTGTGTTCTATGTCTGTATAGCCAGTCAGCATTATGTCATTATAACAATGTTTCAACTGGCTGTAACCACTTCAAAAAATGTGAGGAAAGAATAACATGTTTCTGCCAACCCCTTTTCTTGTTCTCCCCCCTTGACCATCAGTACATTTATCAAAAACAAATCGATTCTCTGAATTTATGAAACCATTTGAAATGCACCTGTTTCGTGGTATATTCAACGTGATGGCTTTCAGTTGTTCACAGTGTGATGCGTTACACTTATGACTTCCATGCAATGGAGCAACAGAAAGTACTCGGAAAGGCACATATGGCTGCGATGTGGCACTAGAGAATGAATTAGGAAGAGGGAAATGGAATTGCTCACTGATAGTAGAGATGGTAATCGGTTTTTTATTCATAATTTACTGTGTGGACAGTCAAAGTCATAACAGGGGGGAAGTATAGTCAAGGAAATATTGTTTTAATAGAAGAAAACGTCCTGTTCTTGTGGTATCACTGCATGCCACCATATTTGCATACTCTGATGAATGACAGAAGTGAGGATTGGCCCACACTAATGTGTTTTCCTTGTAAAATGCATAATGCATGCTTATTATACGCCGTGGTCTGGCATCCACATTACTATTTGAACGACCTGAAACTGAGACTTTTGAAAATGTCTGCTGACCCTGGAGGAGTTTTAAAATGTCTGCTGACCCTGGAGGAGTTTTGGTAATGTTGGGTTTTAAATGTCTGCTGACCCTGGAGGAGTTTTAAAGTGTCTGCTGACCCTGGAGGAGTTTTGGTAATGTTGGGTTTTAAATGTCTGCTGACCCTGGAGGAGTTTTAAAGTGTCTGCTGACCCTGGAGGAGTTTTGGTAATGTTGGGTTTTAAATGTCTGCTGACCCTGGAGGAGTTTTAAAGTGTCTGCTGACCCTGGAGGAGTTTTAAAGTGTCTGCTGACCCTGGAGGAGTTTTAAAGTGTCTGCTGACCCTGGAGGAGTTTTGGTAATGTTGGGTTTTTAATGTGCACCGGTGGACATTCTTTGCATTTTAATCCGGACAGGCGGAAAATGGGACTTTTTCAAAACGATGATGCAGATTATCGCTTCCCGATTGGGTCTCATGGAGATTATTTACAAAGCGGTGCTAAAATGCATGTGTGGAAGGAGAATGTTCTTTATTTTGGAAATGTACTAGTGTAGAGCTTATGACAGCTGATTTAAGCAATATTACACGAGAGGGTGTGGTTTAACGTGATTATTGCCACGACAGTGATGAGGTATGGAATGAGACGTCGATGTAGTCACTACGACCACAAATGTCCCAATAAACTAGCTAGCCTATAGCCACCTTGTTTGCTGCGCTCTGGGAAAACAGAGCAGCTGAATTCTTTGTTTTGATTAGGTGTGGTGTGGTGCTCGTTTGATCCACGGTTAGAAGGCTGTTTCAACCAATCAGATTGCTTCCTCAAAACGACCCGTTGTATAATTAGTATTACACTCTCCACTGGGAGTTGTGGATTCCTGTTAAAATATAGTTTACAAGTTCACAATGCATCGTGATTATCGTATTATTAATATTAGTAGTAGTAGTACACACAAATACACAGTATTTCAAATAGTCAATGTTTATAGGGTTAAAGTGCTTAAAGGCGCAGTGAAACGGAAATGGTGATCAATTTATTTTGAAGTTTCAACATGAAACACCGGTATGAAGTTTCTGAACCAATCAGAGCGTCGCATCCATTCAGGCGATGGGACGGTAGCTAGGGACGGTAGCTATGCTATCCGCAACATGCATGGTGTGTGTTTGTTTACAAATAAGATTGTCGGCCAGCAGTATCAGTTTACTGTTATGTGGCTTATTTCTACCCTACCTATAATGTTTTCAGATACATATTTTAGCGTGATGATTAAGTTGAAACCGAGTAATACACTGTCTGGATGTTATCTTGAATGGGAATAAAAACGGAGGATTTCTGAAATCAGTAGCAGCTGTGTTGGACGGATGCGCAGATATGGGGAATTAAACGGGTGAGCTTCATTTTTATTGGCTTTTATCTATGTGCATCTCTACACGTCATCACGCAGCACGTTTTCGTTTTAATAAATAAATAAAACAATCGTTTTATGGACCTTTGATATAAAACACACAGAAATGAGAATTTTCCCATTTTTTTGGCATCCATTGCTAGGTATGCCCATATGATGACCATAGATATAGTCTAAAAGTGTGAAAAACGTATTTTTCATTTCACTGCGCCTTTAAACTGATGCAATAATTTATAATTTATTTTAATTTAAAAAAATCCTGGGGACCTCCTGGAACCCCCTCAAGGACCCCTGGGGGGTCCCAGACCCCACTTTGAGAACCACTGGTATATAGTTGATGAGTGTATTTATGCCAATTATTATTATTATGTCAAATAATAATAATAATGCTGATAATGTCAGCTAATCTTTTACTTGCATCAACAATGTTCTACTAAAGCCGTTTATAATGTTCATCATAGACAAGAAGAATTTATAAAGATCACTGAGTCCATTTAGCCGAAGGGGACAACTACCCAATACAACCACTCCCACACAACACTAGCCAAAACACCCACAAGCTGCTGGCGGCAGATTAACATGGGAGCCAATTGAAAGCAGAATCTCTCCTCAGCAGCTCCGCGGGCATGCAGACACGACACAACACAATAACATACAGCTAGTTTATAACTGACGACATGGCTGTGCACCCAACACAATAACATAGTTAGTTTATAACTGAAGACATGGCTGTGCACCCAACACAATAATATACAGTTAGTTTATAACTGAAGACATGGCTGTGCACCCAACACAATAACATACAGCTAGTTTATAACTGAAGACATGGCTGTGCACCCAACACAATAACATACAGTTAGTTTATAACTGAAGACATGGCTGTGCACCCAACACAATAACATACAGTTAGTTTATAACTGAAGACATGGCTGTGCACCCAACACAATAACATAGTTAGTTTATAACTGAAGACATGGCTGTGCATTGGAGTGGCTGGCTGCACCACTCAGAAAGAAAGAAAGAAAGAGCAGATGATACCATCCCTCTGTATATGTTTTGAACGATTCATTGATGGCTTTTCAGCAGCAGTAGTACTTTCTCCTTTTTTTGTAGTTTCAAGATTCACTAGATTTATTTTGTCTCAGAGCTCATTCTGTGTGTGAAAAGAATATAATACAATTAGCACCAATGACTTATAAAGAGTATAAAGTGTATACATTGTGGGAACATTGTGTAAAGTACATGAGAATTCCGAATAACCTAAAGCATTCCGAATAACATAAAAAAATGGTACAAAGTATTTGGTGCAAAATCATTAAATATCACGTGCTGAACTGTAGCAGTCCTGAGCAAAATACAGTTTAAAGTATATATATATATATATATATATATATATATATATATATATATATATATGTATATATATATATACACACACACAATGTGCAGGAGGTGTGCAAAATGAAAAATACAAACAGTGTGTGCTCTCCGGTGTTGTTTTACCAATTACCAGCGCCAGCCAACAGCAAAACTGCAACCATTGCTTCGAGACTGTTTGACATTTCTAGGGAGCCAAAGCATCGGGAGAGGAGTGAGTATTCACCAAAGCTGTTTTTCAAACTGGCCAGGTTATGCAGTCTGCACATCCAATCTGCTCAGCTCCATAGCTGTTAATACACTGAACATTTCTACACTCGTACCGCCACGCACCGCCACGTACGGTTACAGTCTTTTGTGTATTGTGCATTCATTTTTTAAGGTATATAGCCTACTAAACAACACTTCATTATAACTATTTTACACTGTTATAGTAAATCAGACCTGTCTGAAGTGAGTGGTGCAACTGTTGGTACCCTAAACATAGTTTCTCAGATTAGAGAGAGGTTCTGTGACACCAATATGTACAGTACTTTTAACAGATTAGCAGTTTTATTTCCATTAATCCATGAGCCATGCTTTATAGTTCAAGTACGCATGGCTTCCTGGGTCGGAGTTGTACAGTAGACTCAGTGAGCGCTGCATGATGTGGCTTGTGTGAAGGCTGGAAACTGAGTGACTGGTTATATAGTGACACACCTGGACTGTGATTGGGCAATGAATTAAGTGGTGATTATGGCAAACACCTGTGTCATTGTGGATTCAGGGAATGGGAAATTTCCGCCAGAGGCTGCCATTCAGACTGTGAGATAATTCACAACACAGAGAGTCATGGACACAGCCAGGGACGGACAAAGCTGGGCATTGGAGGGGCTATAGCTGCACCCTAGTTGCACCACTCACAAATATAGCATAAATAGGCAGCCAACAAACCTATACAAGCTCACAAAAAGTATATAGATCTGCTATTTTTGATGAATTGAATTAGAAAATGTACGCTTATACAGCATATTGACATACCCAAAATAGGGACGCTAGTCTTGCCTCAGACACATTTTAGTTCCCCTATACTTGTCTACGTTTGGAATCCCAATACAGTTAACCTGAACCATACAGTAGTATAATGAAGTCTAATCATTATACCCAAGAACAATACTGCCCTACAAAGCCAAAGTGAGGTAACTACGGTGGGGGGGAAAAGGTTGATATTGGGTTTATAAGTCTTTCAACTGGTCAGCCAAATGAGATATCGGCAAATAAGTGATATTACACAAATTGTAAATACTAGAGCGGTGCCCGTTGGGCACTGGCCTACTTGGAACGATGCAAGTAGGAAATGTATGCCACACCCAGTTATTATGTCTGTGTCCCTTTTATGCCCATATACAGCATGGCGTTCTTTGTCAGGCTTGCCCAAATATGGTGTCTATGCGGATGTCCATATATGGAGCAGGGGCCCAATCCAGAGCCCGGGCAGAGGCCTTTTTGTGGCGGTTCTGGACAACCGTGGGTCCGACCGACTCGACACCGGGCACTGCACTCCCTGCAGTGGTGGTGTGGAATGCGTGTGTCGATTTTGGAGTCGGTGGGGTTAGGGTTCTCGAGTTACGTGGATTACATCCGTACACACGTACAGTACAGACATACGTATACAGACAGACATACAGAGACATGCTGCATAATTAAATAGATAGATGTTCTTGAGGTACAGTAACTGTATATCACCCAAATTCACAAAGGCTAATTTTACCTTTTGGGATACACAAATACGTCGGTGTGTCCAAAAAAACCGTAGAGACTGCACTTTGATGTCTAGTAAAGAAAATGACATCCATTGTACAAGATTTAAGCATCAGAGTCTGCAACTTCCATCAGTCGTGGAGTTCCATCCGTGTCTGTGTGGAGAGTCTCCCCAAAATAATCACAGGCACAACAATAAATAATACGTTCTCCATCCCTGACCTGCATAAGCGTAGCAATGCCAGACCACACCTCTGCTCTTTTAAATCACATCACTCCATGCCCAGCATGTTACTCTACCACTTGCAAGCCCTCCAAGGAAGCATATCTGAAGTGATTATGTCAGCTACCAGTAGGCAAGGCAAAGGCTTTACATTAATTGCAACTCTGGTGGTCCCAGGACCCTACGATGAGAACCAGTGGTCTATGGCAGTGGTCCCAGGACCCTATACGATGAGAACCAGTGATCTATGGCAGTGGTCCCAGGACCCTATACGATGAGAACCAGTGGTCTATGGCAGTGGTTCCAGGACCCTATACGATGAGAACCAGTGGTCTATGGCAGTGGTCCCAGGACCCTATACGATGAGAACCAGTGGTCTATGGCAGTGGTCCCAGGACCCTATACGATGAGAACCAGTGGTCTATGGCAGTGGTCCCAGGACCCTATACGATGAGAACCAGTGGTCTATGGCAGTGGTCCCAGGACCCTATACGATGAGAACCAGTGGTCTACGGCAGTGGTCCCAGGACCCTATACGATGAGAACCAGTGGTCTATGGCAGTGGTCCCAGGACCCTACGATGAGAACCAGTGGTCTACGGCAGTGGTCCCAGGACCCTATACGATGAGAACCAGTGGTCTATGGCAGTGGTTCCAAAACTTTTCAGGTTAGGTTCGAGACCCAAAAGAAAGACTATAGTCGTTTGCCCGCGACCCAAACTAGTGGAAATCTACATTCCATGATTATTTTTTTTATATGCTTCTTTATTTAAAAAAAAAACATGATTCTTTATTAAATAAATAAATAAAATGGGATTTATTTTTACTTAAGTCGGGACCCACTGTTTTGGGGGAAAACAGTGGGTCCCTATGTGGCCACACCAGTACCTTAGAATGAGGATCAGTCTCCTCTTCCTGATTGGAGCTGGAGGGGGAGGGCGTGGCCGATTTACTTCCCGGGGGCGAGGGGGAACCGTGGTGGGGGTGGGGGGGTGCGCCGGGGCCGCCACCCCCCCGGCCCTGCACGTGGGCGTTTAGCTGGGACAGGGCGCTCATGGGGTTGGACAATATCCTAGCGGAGCTGTTTATCAGTGGGAGGTAATGACCTCCGTCTGGGTGGTGCTGGTGGTGGTGATGGTGGTGATGGTGTTGATGGTGGGCCAGACCCAGCTCCTGCATCTGGATGTGAGAGATAAGAACACCAGCTTTTACTATAAGTCTTGTCTTATATAGTTTTTTCCTATACTGCAGTGTTCATTTTGTCTATAGACTATAAAAGAAGACTACGGTTTTGATAGACGATAGCTAGAGAGTAAAAGGGCTCCATTTCCGTTCATGCCCTTATCCCTAAAACTACTAAATCTACATCGATGTGATGTGAGCTTGTAGATTGGCTATTTAAACTAGTAGTTTAGGGATAAGGGGTTTAGCATGGACGAAAATAGAGCCCTAAGACTAAACCGTTTCAGATGACTAATAGCTGTCAAATTTAACACTAGGACTTGACTGAGGGACTGCCATTGGATTTTCGTTTTTTTCATGTCGTATGAAAGCAGGGAATCATATCTTCAAATTGACATTTTGGTTGTTCAGTTTGACCCACCAGTTTTGGAGATATGGCTTATAGAGTAATGTCTTTCACATGTTTAAGCATTTATTTCATATTTACATGTCGATTTCAGCTCTGACATTTATTTCAGACATGCTCTAGTATGAAGAGTCTGCCTGTGCTATTAACTAATTTTGGATTAAAAAAAAAGAGTCTCCTCTGGTGAAAAGCTGGAGGTTGCGCGATGGCAGGCTCTCAGTCAAATCTGGTCACATTAGGTTGACTAAGACTAGACTAAGACTAAACAATTTCAGATGACTAAGTAGGAATACAAGTAAAGGGTGTGTTCAAAAAAACTAAGACTAAATCAGAATTTGCTGTCAAAATTAACACTGCTTTATTAGTAAGCTAGTAGTAATTATTATCAGCCAAATATTAGTGTGTGCGTGCGTGCGTGCGTAAATATTTGGGAGACGATATATTTAAATGCTGTCCAATATAAATTAAAATAACAGTACATTGATGAGAGACATAGGTTGGGAGGAGGGGAGGGGTCTAAATTGCAGCGGCCTAAATTACACCTAATATAAAATGCATTTTCTCTGCTAACTCGCAATGTTGTGCATGCTCGTATTATCCAATGGTGTGTTATACCTTGACTCCGGTCATGACCTTGACTGTGCTTTTAGGGCAAATTTTGAATACCAATCCTGCAGTATAGGAATGCCCTTGACCAACCTATTGTTCATCATACAATGATTAATCAAATGCACTATCTTCCCTCATAGTCATGAATTTAAGAGAAACGCTGTCTTTTTTTTCCCCCGCATGGTAATCTTGCTCAGCCCACATACTGATGTGTCCATGGTTCACCATGCAGTCCACATAACAAACCACATTCATCACATAATCAACCTCCACTTCCAACCCAACAAGAGACATCTGTCTTGCCTATGCAAAGATGAACCGCACTCAGCAGTGTTTACGCCATGTTATAACTATACAATATACACTCTCCTTCAGGTTTAAAAATGTACCATCAAAATGGAACCAAAACAGCGATCAGTATTAGAGACTGAAATTCCTAATGGAATGTTGCCTTCAAAGATTATTACTGATCCAGAAGCCATTAACCTTTCATAAAGTTACATGCTTTTAAGAGTCTTTAAACATCTTCAATAATAACCACATCAAAAGCTTTTCTTCAGGATGCATTGGGACATATAACTCGAACGCAGACCAAAGTATGCTTCTAATGCCAGCATTAAATAGAGAATGTTTGGCAATTTACAGATCAGAAAGTGATGAACTAGCATTTATTAGCGCCGCGTGAAACATTCATGAGTTAAATAATACATTACACATTAGCGCAGTGCTAAAAAGATCAAATTGAGAGAGCCCCTCGTATATATGAGGTCTTGATAAACATGAGCATGAGGTTCAGAGATGAAGGCTTGCCTCTCTAATCGTAATTGGTCCCAGTAGGTTGCCTGGAATAAAAATTCACTGCAAAGTAATGTTGTAAGAGAGAGAGAGAGAGAGAGAGAGAGAGAGAGAGAGAGAGAGAGAGAGAGAGAGAGAGAGAGAGAGAGAGAGAGAGAGAGAGAGAGAGAGAGAGAGAGGGGGGGGGCTCTGGCTTGCTTTGAAAACTTCTAATATTCACAGGACATTAGATTCTGTGTTTGCCTCAGCAGCTGCTAACAAAAGGCAGCCGTGAACAAAGACATTCCTTTTGCATTTCAAATAACCATGCTCTACCCCCCTAACACCAACACCACCACCACCACCACCTACACTACACCCTCCAACTTCCAATCATAATTCAAAACACCATCATTCCCACGTCTTAAAACACAGGGAAAATATCCTCAGCGAGAAGAGAGAGAGAGAGAAAGACCCAGAAAAAGGAGAAGAGAGAGAGAGAGAGAGAAAGACCCAGAAAAAGGAGAAGAGAGAGAGAGAGAGAGAGAGACCCAGAAAAAGGAGAAGAGAGAGAGAGAGAGAGAAAGACCCAGAAAAAGGAGAAGAGAGAGAGAGAGAAAGACCCAGAAAAAGGAGGAGAGAGAGAGAGAGAGAGAGAGAAAGACCCAGAAAAAGGAGAAGAGAGAGAGAGAGAGAGAAAGACCCAGAAAAAGGAGAAGAGAGAGAGAGAGAGAGAGACCCAGAAAAAGGAGAAGAGAGAAAAAGAGAAAGACAGAAAACTGGGAGGGAAAAGAGAAAGAAATAGAAATCCATTAATTTTCCATTTTCCACGGAGCTGCTCTTTAAGGGTCTTCACAAACCAAGAAGCATTGAAAAACCAATTAATCAAACATGAATGGCCTATCATAGCTACAGCAGGCCCATTTCCATAGCAACAGCCTCCCGGGCGAAATTGTCACCCTTTAATCTGAGCCACAGCATGTTTCATATAAACACGCGTGGAGGAGAGAGACGGCAGAGCAGTGCCATGCACGGTGAAAAGAATCCTCTGTGTTAATGTTACTCTGGAGGAGAGAGACAGCAGAGCAGTGCCATGCACGGTGAAAAGAATCCTCAGTGTTAATGTTACTCTGCATGGAGGAGAGAGACAGGAGAGCAGAGCCATGCACGGTGAAAAGAATCCTCAGTGTTAATGTTACTCTGGAGGAGAGAGACAGCAGAGCAGAGCCATGCACGGTGAAAAGAATCCTCAGTGTTAATGTTACTCTGCATGGAGGAGAGAGACAGCAGAGCAGATCCATGCACGGTGAAAAGAATCCTCAGTGTTAATGTTACTCTGGAGGAGAGAGACAGCAGAGCAGAGCCATGCACAGTGAAAAGAATCCTCAGTGTTAATGTTACTCTGGAGGAGAGAGACAGCAGAGCAGTGCCATGCACAGTGAAAAGAATCCTCAGTGTTAATGTTACTCTGCATGGAGGAGAGAGACAGCAGAGCAGATCCATGCACGGTGAAAAGAATCCTCAGTGTTAATGTTACTCTGGAGGAGAGAGACAGCAGAGCAGTGCCATGCACGGTGAAAAGAATCCTCTGTGTTAATGTTACTCTGCATGGAGGAGAGAGACAGCAGAGCAGTACCATGCACGGTGAAAATAATCCTCTGTGTTAATGTTACTCTGCATGGAGGAGAGAGACAGCAGAGCAGAGCCATGCACGGTGAAAAGAATCCTCAGTGTTAATGTTACTCTGGAGGAGAGAGACAGCAGAGCAGAGCCATGCACGGTGAAAAGAATCCTCAGTGTTAATGTTACTCTGGAGGAGAGAGACAGCAGAGCAGTGCCATGCACGGTGAAAAGAATCCTCAGTGTTAATGTTACTCTGGAGGAGAGAGACAGCAGAGCAGTGCCATGCACGGTGAAAAGAATCCTCAGTGTTAATGTTACTCTGCATGGAGGAGAGAGACAGCAGAGCAGAGCCATGCACGGTGAAAAGAATCCTCAGTGTTAATGTTACTCTGGGCGTAAACAACCCACTATAGAAAGGAGGCTCCATTTTGGTCCATATATTGTGAAGAAAAGGAATAGAACTCGCACACTACTGTACATTATGCTCCTCCAATGCATTCCATTTTATAGAGTAAATGAGCACTGATGATTTTACTGTATGTGGATATTGTAGCAACTGTAGTTAGTACTAGTTACTGTACTCAGACAAAGTAAACACAGGAATTGTATTTAACTGATGCGTAAGTAAATTGCCTGCCCAACCCCCCCCCCAAAAAAAAACAAAAATAGAGAGCCAGCTTTTACAGTATGGCTTTTATTATCGACTAAAAAGACGTATTATCGTTGAATGGAACAGCGCGTGACATCTCGAGACATAATTAACTACCTTCTGAGGACATGGAGGGGTTGGTGGTGGTGGTGGAGCCCGGGTGACGGCAGCCATCAATCACACAGAATAATTCATGGCATTTGTTGATTTGCTGTGAAACCCGCAGCGCCACGCTCCTTCTGCCATTTTTCACATTCAGCCCCATACTTCATATAAGCCTTAACTCTTTTTCATTACAGCTGAGTGTTCTCTATCCCAACTAATGAAGAAAAGGAAAAACTCTGTCATCACGCTTTTTTCCCTTTTTTTAATAGAAGTGCAATATGCCGCCATGCACATTGCGAAGCAAAACGCAATTGATGAATCTCGGGCGGGAAGGGAAGTTACAGTTATGCAAATGTCATGCGCAGAGGTTAGGCTGACGAAGGGAGAAAATAAATACATGGTTTGCTTAGGCAAAGTATTAACTCATTTAGACGTGAGGACGATTCTACAAAATGTCTTCTAAATCCTGACAGTTTTCTGAAAAACCCCATGTTTCTACTGTCGTTGTCAAACATTTTCATGTCAAGGACCCCCAAAAATGATATGTCTTTGGCCTCCGACCCACATCTCAAAATATGTAGTTCGGGACACCCCACCGAAAGCAAAGTTTTGAGTTAAAAACTCTGAAAGTATATACTGTATATTCAAAGATTTGTGCCACATTTTCACAATTAAAAATATCTTGTAGATCTGCTATTGTTCAATAGCTAAAGTAAACATGATGCTTTATATAACACCAAAAGGGGTTCCCGTTCTGAATGGGTTAACCAATTAAACCCTATACCGTACAGTACTGCACTTAGTTGACTAGTTGACTAGTCCTCCAGGGCTCTATATTAGGTCCCCTCCTGTTTTCAGTCTATACACCAAATATCTTCGCAGAAAACAAACAGGCGATCTACAAGCTCAAAACAAACTTGTGAGCTATAGCTTGTAGATGGTCGGTTTTCTCTGAATGTGCAGCAGAATAGCTGGGAGGATATAGGATTCATCCTCCTATATCAAAATGGCCTTGTGGGATGGTGTGGGTGGGTGGATGCTGGGTGGATGCTGGGTGGATGGTGTGGGTGGGTGGATGCTGGGTGGATGGTGTGGGTGGGTGGATGCTGGGTGGATGGTGTGGGTGGGTGGATGCTGGGTGGATGCTGGGTGGATGCTGGGTGGATGGTGTGGGTGGGTGGATGCTGGGTGGATGGTGTGGGTGGATGCTGGGTGGATGGTGTGGGTGGATGCTGGGTGGATGGTGTGGGTGGGTGGATGCTGGGTGGATGCTGGGTGGATGCTGGGTGGATGGTGTGGGTGGGTGGATGCTGGGTGGATGGTGTGGGTGGATGCTGGGTGGATGGTGTGGGTGGATGCTGGGTGGATGGTGTGGGTGGGTGGTGTGGGTGGATGCTGGGTGGATGGTGTGGGTGGATGGTGTGGGTGGATGGTGTGGGTGGGTGGTGTGGGTGGATGCTGGGTGGATGGATGCTGGGTAGATGGTGTGGGTGGGTGGATGGTGTGGGTGGATGCTGGGTGGATTGTGTGGGTGGATTGAACAGATGCCATGAACATAACATGCTAATTTATGTATTATACATTTATGGAGACTATTCTGGCCCGTGGACAGTTGTATTATGATCTAACAATGGGCAGAGCGGCACTCAGACAACAGCTCCGTGTACTTTACCTGAGTTACCTAATTCCAATTTCCAATACTTTTACTTCTACTCCATTACATCTCCAAGGCAAATATTGTACTTTTAAACTCCACTACATTTATTTGACAACTTTAGTTAGATTGCGAATATAATTACAAAACATACATTAACCACTTCAGCCACATATACATTTCGGCCATTTGAAAATAGCCGATCTGCTATTTTCTTTCTTCTCCTTTTTGTTTGTCCAGAACCGCCCCAAAAAGGCCTCTACCCGGGCTCTGGACAGGGCCCCTGCCCCGGGCTCTGGACAGGGCCCCTGCCCGGGCTCTGGACAGGGCCCCTGCCCGGGCTCTGGACAGGGCCCCTGCCCAGGCTCTGGACAGGGCCCCTGCCCGGGCTCTGGACAGGGCCCCTGCCCCGGGCTCTGGACAGGGCCCCTGCCCCGGGCTCTGGACAGGGCCCCTGCCCCTGGCTCTGGACAGGGCCCCTGCCCCAGGCTCTGTACAGGGCCCCTGCCCCGGGCTCTGTACAGGGCCCCTGCCCCTGGCTCTGTACAGGGCCCCTGCCCCTGGCTCTGGACAGGGCCCCTGCCCCAGGCTCTGGACAGGGCCCCTGCCCCTGGCTCTGTACAGGGCCCCTGCCCAGGCTCTGTACAGGGCCCCTGCCCCGGGCTCTGGACAGGGCCCCTGCCCCGGGCTCTGGACAGGGCCCCTGCCCCAGGCTCTGGACAGGGCCCCTGCCCGGGCTCTGGACAACTCCATATATGGAGCTGGCCTGTTCTGGCATCATTCTGACGTCTGCATAGACTCCATATTTGGTCATGCCTGACAAAGAACTCCATATATGGGCATGCATTTCCAAGTAGGCCAGTGCTCCAACGGGCACCGCTGTAGAGGCTCCGCTCTAGTTTATAAATAAAGACAGCAAGCTTCTTCAAGGTCTTAGACCTTCTTCAGGCATAATATAGGCTATTCGAAAATAGCCGATATGTGAGTGTCGCACAAAAGTATAGTTCAAAAATAGTGAAATTAGCAGATCTACAAGCTCACAACGTGCTGTGAATCTGCTATTTTCACAACATTTTAAATGGGTTTTTTTTTTTTTTTTTTTAATTGATCAAAAAGGGTCAAAAACTGGTTCATGCAAGGTTTCCACTCGTCAGACAGAAGTGATACTGTCAACCATTCACACTGTGATGGTCGCCTGCTAATAACGTTTTTTATAACTGTCTGTTGGTCTTTTCACCTGTGCGAGACACAGACAGAACAAGACGTTATCAGCGGCACCATCAGGCCCAGGCTAAATAAAGCCGCGCTGGCTGACGGCTGTACAAATATTGTGAAAGAATCTGACAACGGTTGATGGTTGCCATAGGTACCGTATGCTAATTCCTGGCTTAATGTTATCATCATCCACGTGGTTTGCTGGGAGGGAGAGAGAGAGAGAGAGAGAGAGAGAGTGATGTGCCATGTGTTGTTCTTGGTTTTTATTTTAATTTATTTTATTTTATTTTATTTCTTTTTTTATATATATATATATTTTATTACTGACAGTTAGGAACCAAATGGACCTAGTTCCATTTGTATGTATCATATCAAATGGTAATGGTTTATTTAAAATAAAAAAAAGGTTTAAAATCAATGGTCTAAATTAAAGGCAAACATCATCACGAGACCTTTCCTCTACTGCCAAGGCATGGCTTCGCCGATAACTCACAGTCAACCTCGTTTATCTCAACACAATTAACCTTTACCAATTACTTTTAATACATCACACAAAGTGCTCTGTCACCTACAAGGTAAAGCAGCACAGGAAACTTAAAGGTATATTCAGTGATTTCACTTAATTCAAATATCACTTTTTTTTTTTTTTGTTGTGATAATCCTCCCTACTATAGAGTGTGCTGACCATATAAGGAGTTCCTTTCCTGTCCACAGTTAACCCATGGGGGTCAAAAAACCTTGGGTTTCGTTTTTGGCTAGAGTGCCCAGCCTTCATCCAATCAGGATGAGAGGGGCATGAGGGGTGTGTGTGCTTTTGGCCTGTCACGTGTTATTTTTTTCAAATCACCAAAATCACTGCATGAATGCATCACTTTAAATGTCCATAAACTTACTTACTAGATACTTACTTACTTGATTTCAAATTGTACTGTCTCTACATTTCCGTCATCCCATGCCAACATGCTGTTTACACCATAGATATATATTAAAAAGATTAGATGTCTCATTGGCCGCTGCACTTCGTTGAAGCCATGTGTGTCAACGGGAGGTACGCTATGTCCCACAGCCACCCAAGTGACTACTGGCCAATCACAGCACATCTTTTCCGGGACTTGTCACATGAAGTCAGACCGGCATATCCGCTCCGTGACACGCGGTCGTGCGCGGAAGCTTTTCTGTTGAAGCACCAACGCAGAAGCTTGCCCTCTGTTGAGAGCATTCACCTCAGAGACAGAAGAGGCCTTACCTTTCTATGTCTATGGCAGGGGTGGGCAACTGCGGCCCAGATGCTAATATCAGAATACTGATATAGTATTGAAATAGCCGATCTACAAGCTCAAAACGTGTCGCATTGCGACGCGTTTTGAGCTTGTAGATCGGCTATTTTTGCTACGACAGTAATATGTACTGTGGCCCTCTGGAGTGAGTGTGGAAATATATTGGCCACCCCTGGTCTATGGTTTACCCAGCAGCCATTTTGCCATTATCACTTCAGCTGAATGTTGGTACTGTTCTGTTGTTCCCGCCGAAGTCCAGCTCTATACCAACAAGTGAATAAAGAACATTGTCTGTTGTTTTGTCTTTGGACATTAACCATAGTTGAACTCTTGAAATGTAGCTTGTTTGAGACCCCAGGTGATAACAGTCCCTCGCAGGGAAGAGAAGCATTTTGGGGTGTGATGAGCACCCAGCGGAGCTACATACGCCGCCATGTGAAGCCAGGACAGGACAGTGCCAACAGTACGCAGTCACACTTCTCCTGTCACACTGCACTGCCCTGTCGTTATACACGCCTGTCGTGTTTCAATTCACGTCTTGTACATCATAGTCAAATGGGAGTCAAATAACAAAGGCTTTCCAATTATGTGCAGCACAGAGTGTGCGCGATGGAATATATGAAAGCCACTGTTACACCCCCCCCCCCCCCCTTGCTCCTGCTGACCTCACCTCTGAAATGGTTTCACGGCCGCCACCGATTGCCTGCACCATTTGATTTAGCTAAGGGGATCTGACCATCAGCAGAGTGGAGGGAGGGAGCTCTGTGAGAGAGCTGGAAACCATCCCAGTGGTGGAAAGTTACTAAGTACTGGGCTTAACCCATTTAGACCTGACGTCGAAATAAATAAAAAGTCTTCTAAATCAGAAGACATAAGACAGTTTTCTAAAATACCTATTTTTCAGTGGTGCTCAATATTTCATGTCAAGAACCCAAAAAATTATATGTAATTGGCCGCCGACCCGCATCTGAAAATATGTCGTTCCAGGAACACCCCCAGAAGCAAAGATTTGAGTTAAAAATGTTCGCTCTGAAATAATATATATTCAAAGATTTGCGCCACATTTTCACAATCTTTCAAAAATAGCAGACCTACACGCTACGAGCTTGTAGATCTGCTATTTTTGAATAGCTAAAGCATAACATGATGCTTAAAACACCAAAAGGGGTCCCCGTCCAGAATGGGTTAAGTACAAGTTTGAGGTATTTGTATACTTGAGAATTTCCATTAACCAATTCAGTCCTATTATATATACATTTCGGCCATTTGAAAATAGCTGATCTACAAGCTCACAATGCGTCAATCTGATATTTTAAAAATATTTTTTTTTGATAACTTTGATCGGTATCGGCGAATATGCCAGTCTAACCACCGATCCGAAGCAGGGGTAAGGGGCAGGTAAATAAAATGTTGGGGCATGTGGAGTTTGCTTTAGAGTTGCCCAAACTGCAAGTGCACATTTGAGTGAGGAGTCTGCTATGAACACAACACGAGATATACAGCTATAGTATAGTGTATAGCTAGACTTCAAAATAAGATATTTTTTATTTTTGTATTATTCTAAATATTATTCTTCGGTATCGGCTAACACAGAAAGCGTGGTATCGGGATCGGATCGGGAACGAAAGAAGTGACATCGGGACATCCCTAATTGCAATATTGATACTTTTACTTGAGTAAAAAAAAAAATCCACCACCGCCCGCCCGCACCAGAGGAGAGGAGAAGGAGAACACGCACACACGGCTAACCTTCCTCCGTCCTTATGCTTCTAATGCAAGATTGGCATCTGTGCCCTAATTTAAATGAGAGGCTTGATTGCTATGCACGGCTTTTATAGCAGCGCTGACTGGCGTCATAATAATAAACAAGCCTCTCTCTGCCAAAGAATCGATAGATGTAGCACTCCTCCAAACGCCAGCCTTATTAGCGCCTATAATATTACAGCAGTACTCTATTGGTATTCTTTTATACAGTGGGACCGACCGGGGGTCACTTCCATTTACATTCCATCAGCCACGCAAATGCAAATGAAAACCCTAATTGAGTCGCTAATATTAAAGCAAAGCCTTAATGCTTCTACATTTTTTTGATTAAGGTTGGATCCAATAATAACCAAATCACCGCACACCAAATGATTTTCAATGTTTGAAGAAAAAAAGAAAATAATAAGTTGATCAAGTCCAGACGTGCTCAGCTAATTCCCACCCAGTTCCATCATCTCTATCAAGCACTTGACACAGCACTGGTTCTCAACATGGGGTCTGGGGACCCCCAGAGGTCCTTTAGGGGGTTACCAGAGGGTCCAAAATTATCGATAGTTGGGAACCAAATGGACTTGGAAAGACAGCGAGATCCAACGCCGGTCCCACCGTAGGTTGGTCGGTATAGGTATAAGATCTGTATACTATATATATATATTTTTTTTTTATATTTTTTTTTTGAAAGAGACACTTATGGATCTATATTTGTACAATCTGAGTTGAATTAATAGTCAGGATATTACAGCGTAGATTGGGCCTTCAGAGATAAACATCTTATCGTATGGGGTTCCGTGGCCTAATCAAATTGGGGGTCCTGAAGTTGAAAAAGTGGGGAATCACTGCTGTATACGGAATGCAGAGATGAAGCTATGTTGGCGGATACACAGCAGAATCCAGAGTGTTCATTCAACACTGGAAGTGTACTAAAAAAAGTCCTCCCCCATCTCTCTCTCCCCTTTCCTGTCTACTATCATCTGTCAAAATAAAGGCAAAAAAAAGCCCCAAGAAATATTAAAAAAATAATAATAATAATCACACCCGTGTGAACTGAGTGTTGCAAATCCGTGTGGGGGACCCCGGAACCTCCAGACCCACAGGAACGCGCCCAGGGTGCGAGCCGCCCCGCGTCCGAAATGGTCGAGAGAGTTACAGAGTTACCGTGTGGGGGGTCCCCAGGGGGTCCCTCTACTGTACTGTACTGTACAGGCCATGAACAATGGTTCCTTGATCCACGTGGCTCTGGGACCTCTCCTCTCCTCTCCTCTCCTCTCCTCTCCTCTCCTCTCCTCTCCTCTCCTCTCCACCCCCCCCCCCCCCCCCTCCCCTCCTCCTCCCACCACCCGCCCCGGCCTCGCTCCGCTGCTTGACTGGAGCCATCTTGTTTAGAGTGATGGCTCACTCGCACAGGTTCACGGCGCGGAGCTATTGTAAAAATCACCCGGCGTTTAATTGAAACAAATGACTATAATAATAGAACATTATCCCTGCAGGCGCCCAGCCATGACAGCTTTAATTAGAGACTGATCCTTCAGAAGCTGCGCCGTGCGGTGTGCCGCGGCCCGCGCAGCGCGGTAAACATCCAGGGGCCTTTAGAGGTATACATGCAGTAGGGAGCCGACCAACGGCGGGGGCCTCGCGGCCCTCAGAGCTGTACTCCTGATCCACGCCCTCAGGGCACCATGCTAACAGCTCCTTCCTCTTAAAGAGCCGTCAAGCTTTGCACACACACACACACACACACACACACACACACAAACTCTCACTCCCTGTTACGGTATACAGCCCCCCCTCCCTCCCCCACCGCCTCTTCTCTGCCTTCTCCCTCCCATTCCCTTCATTCATCTTTTCATTCATCGTGCGTGCGTGCGTGCGTGCGTGCGTGCGTGCGTTGCCCCAGCTCAGGAGCGTAAATAGGAGAGCGGAGTCATGAATTAGACTTATAAGTATGCAAAGTATCCAAAGCAAAAGGCAGAACACATGGATTACAACCATTGGAGGGACCATACAGTGAGGAGAAATGATTGGCTGAAAGATGCTGGGATATCTTCCAGACGGAGAGAGAGAAACTACCGATAATAATCATGATCAAGTGTTTCGATGATTTGATCAAACTCTGTTAGATGCATTTGGAGAATGGCCCTCGCTAACCTTATTACAAACACGAAGAAATCATTCAATAAAAAAACCAAGACGTTTTTTGATATGACTGTAATAACTAGACATATTCTGGATACAGCATGCTAAGATTCTCGGCTTGTCAAGTCACCTACTGTTGCCAAAACACGACAGTTCAGGGTCAGCTACTTCAGATTGATTAAACAAACAGGCAAACCCAGAGAGGTACTAAAGCAGCTGGTCTTGCACCTCCTTAGCCCAACTGTGATCAAGCAATTCATTTGGCAGAAGAGGAGGGGGGGGGATCCACACTGCAATAATCACAGTCAGGGTAAGTTTTAACCCATTTAGACCTGATGTCGAAATTTAAAAAAAAGTCTTCTAAATCATGACATATTTTTCTGAAATATGTATGTTTCTACTGTATATCAGTGCGGTGCTCAATATTTCATGTCAAGGACCCCAACAATGATATCTAATCGGCCACCTGAAATATATATTATACCAGGAACCCCCCAGAAGCAAAGATTTGAGTTAAAACGTTCACTCTGAAAGAATATATACATACAAAGATTTGCGCCACATTTTCACAATTTTTCAGTAGTATAACATAATGCTTAAAACACCAAAAGGGGTTCCCACCCAAAATGGGTTAAAAGACGGGAATAAGAGATGGCATGGTGTTGCCCACACACAGCTCAAATGAGCGTGCCAAAGCATAATTTTTTTTATAATAATACGTTTCGGGACTGACCCTTTGAGGGCTTTGTGAGCTTTTGCCTCAAATAAAAGGCAAAAATACAGGATTGAAGTAACAACAATGGTAAGAAGCATGCAAGCTGTGTTAAAAACACGTCCATCCACTTGGATGGCACAAGGCTGATATCGCAGGCTGTGATTGACTATTGACTGAAGTGTAGCAAACCTCCACGAATGGCACCTCAAAGTGGAGCCATGGTGGTGGTGGCGACATGCAGCTACAGTGCTTGATTTGCAGATAGAAATGTTGTCGTGTCTCCCTGCCTTGGCACAATCATTCATGTTCCTCATTACCGCTAATCGCAGAGCCTCCTTATGTGCTTTTATATCCTCTCTCTCTCTCTCTCTCTCTCTCTCACTCCACCTCCAGCCTCAGCGGGCGTGTCTCTGAGTTCACCTCACACACAAAGGGTGGTGTGTGGTTCGCTGGAGAGAGAGAGAGAGAATCAGACAGACAGACAGACAGACAGACAGACAGACAGACAGACAGACAGACAGACAGACGCCCCTGACGGGAGAAGGCACAACTCCTCCGCTCCCCGCTAATGAGACCGCTGACTGCTATGTCAAAAAACAGCAGGTGTGTCTGTGTGTCTGTGTGTCTGTGTGTCTGTGCGTGCGTGCGTGCGTGCGTGCAAACATGCAAGCGTGCAAGCAGGTACACGGTACATGCGCTTGTGTATGTGCTTCCACAACAGAAATGCACCATAGACGCATATCAAGGCATCAAAATACAAAATATTAAATTTGACAAAATCACAAATATCAGCATATACTACGTTTGTCTATTTGTATTCTTGAATAGGCGGGATATAAATTAAAGAACCTCAACATTTCTGAGTAGTTTTGTGTGTGTGTGTGTGTGTGTGTGTGTGTGTGTGTGTGTGTGTGCGCGCACGCACATGTGTGTGCATGCGCGTGTGTGGAGGGGAGGGGGGTGCGTGTTAACAAGACACATGCACAGACGCACATGGGGGAGGATGGGGGTCATTCGAACAATTATGCTAAAACCAGCAGCTGATTTGCATACGCGTAAACTCCCCCATCGCGCTCAACCTTCACAGGTTTCTGACAGGAGCCATCTTCACCTGTTTCCCCAGCTGTGGACCTGTAACTCTTAACGAACGCTGCGGAACACGGACCATTACACAAATGACCTGCACGCCACTGCCGTTCATTACGATCCACAGTGTAATCACATCTCACACTCCTCAGCTGAGGGTAACGAACCAGCTCCGCTGCATGTTTAACCCAAGCCCGCAGAGAGGCTGGCCAGAAGCGTTGAAGCGCTGCAGCAGAGCCCTAATGGTCAGAGCTGAGAATGCAGGCGGGCCCCTGCATTCAGCATGAGGAAACCCCTACTGGTCAGAGGTGAGAATGCAGGCGGGCCCCTGCATTCAGCATGAGGAAACCCCTACTGGTCAGAGGTGAGAATGCAGGCGGGCCCCTGCATTCAGCATGAGGAAACCCCTACTGGTCAGAGCTGAGAATGCAGGCGGGCCCCTGCATTCAGTATGAGGAAACCGTGGACATTTTGAAGATGCGCACGCATCCACTTGCACTCTATGTGCTGCTTTCGAAGGCCTGCATCTCCAAATCGGCACACTGAATGTCGTTTCTGGTGAAAACAAGGTTTTTCAACGGCCGACAGCAGGCTGTGGTACTCGTGGTCGGGTTTTTTCCACCACCGGCCGAGAGAACAACAACAACCGGTCAAGACACCACACACAGCATTTTGTCATTGTAACATCCGGTTACGGATATTTGGCTCTTCAAAATAAGGGTTGCGCGCGATAAAACCTTGGCAATGCGCGATAAATAGATTAATCAACTTCCATCAAAATCGTCTTCTAAATCATGATAGTTTCAGAAAAACGTATGTTTCTATGTCAGTTGCTCTCAAACTAATGTCAAGGAGCCCCAGAATGATATGTAATTGGCCGCCGACCCCCATCTGAAAATATGTAGTTCCAGGGACCCCCCAGAAGCAAAGTTTCGAGTTAAAAACGTTCTCTCTTAACTCATCGAATGCGCAAAGCGTTTTTAAACGTTTTATTATAGCCAAGCGCAAGAAGCGCATAACGTTTTTATACGTTTTATGGGCCAAAAAACGTTTTTTTATTGATTACTATTGTTCAACTATATTTGCGCCCGGACAACTCATAATGTAACACCGATCGGCTCTAAAAAGAGTTAAAACCCCCCCCTGCTGAAAAGAGGTGTTGGTCTGAGAAGCGTCTGGCACCGCCTATTGGTTGGTCTATGCGAGGACGTACGACGTAATGGATACGGCCGTCCGGCATAGACCAACGCAGATGTCAGGGGATCTAAAATGGATGGGACAATGCTCTTGTTTGTGTGAATACACTCGATTCCCCCTCCCCTCCTGTTTCTACATGGTTTCTCCCGAGGGAGAATGGTGGGGGGGGGGTCTCTTCCTCTTGGATCGCATTGGCAGTTCCCCCCCCACTCCCGAGTCCCCACTGCTTTCAACTGCAAGGCTTGCGCTCTCATTCTCGGAACAAGATACAACGCGATTTGCTCTCTGCCCGTATATAAACCTGCAACGATCGGCATTTGATTTCATAACGTAACGTTTGCCAGACACATGTGGAGTTAGTCATGGACAGATTGCACATCATTATCGAGGGCCCGCCATGATACGTTGGTCGCTGATCGCAAGCCGTACTGCTGCTGCTGCTGCGCTGCTGCGCTGCTCGCAATCCAACCATCCAATCCATCCCCCTTTCTCGTTACAACAGGCTATTATAAACTCACCGTCGAGCAGCCTGCCCTGCACCTAATGTGATAAAATGAACGGCAGGACAAAATCGGATCGATTATTATCTGTCTATCAGCAACATACGGGTGTTTGTCTTGCAACGACAGGTGGTGCTTTCTCGTTTTTTTTCTTCCAAATACGTTGACGTGCTGCTTCTGCTGCCGCATCCATCTCGTTGAGTCGTTGTTTTTCTTGTTTTTTTTCCCAAACATGTCCAGACACAATCCGATCCAGTCTCGCGTCTCACCTTATAGATACGCGAGACTGGATCGATGAGGTTAGTGGTATGTCTGGACATGTTTGGAGCGGCACACGACAATCGACAATAATGTTGATTATGCAAGATCATTTCCTCAAAGCCTAGTTGCCCCCCCCCCGTTACTGCGATTGTTTGTAGCTCGAATCACAGAATGAGTTCAATGAGCGTAGGGAGAGGGCACATATGGGGCTACGATTGAAGAAAGTTTCCAAGTCCGTTTTATGATCAGATAATGTGCATCAAGACTCTCTGCTTTCATAAGAAAAAAACTAATACTGTAATTGCGAATGCAATGAGCACTTACTATGAGACCTAGCAGATCACGTCTGTCTGTCTGTCTGTCTGTCTGTGTGTGTGTGTGTGTGTGTGTGTGTGTCTGTCTGTCCCGCTTACTGTATATGTGGACCTGGCCCTTTTGTGCCCATATATGGAGCTGAGTGATTTGTGAGTCATGGTGACATGAGTGTGATGGCGTGGTCCTGCTTTGGGGACTCCTTATATGGTTATGGCTGAGTCATGGTGACATGAGTGTGATGGCGTCTTTTGTGACCATATATGGAGCTGGCGTGGTCCAAGCACTAACTATGACACCCTGCAGATCATGTCTGTAATTTATTCTAATTGTTATTGCAATTTACGATCTGCGTTCGCCTTCCGCGTTCGCGCGTCTTACTCGTAATAATAAAAATCACACCCCTGTGAAGTGAGCAGTGCAATGTTGTGAAGTGAGCAGTGCAACATTGCACTGCTCACTTCACTGGGGTGTGATTTCTATTATTATTACAGTATTAGTATTTTTCTTATGAAAGCAGAGAGTATTCTGTTTCATACGGTATATAGTATGTACATGTCGCTATAGGCCTTATTTTGTGAATATTTAGTTGTTAGGTCCATGCTCTCTAAAATTATCTTTTTCAGAGAACTTTAGAGATGGCATGGGCCTGAATAACTATTATTCACAAAATAAGGCCTATAGCGACATGTACATACTATATACCGTATGAAACAGTCGACTCTCTGCTTTCATAAGAAAAATACTAATACTGTAATAATAATAAAAATCACACCCCTGTGAAGTGAGCAGTGCAATTGCACTGCTCACTTCACAGGGGTGTGATTTTTCTGGGTGGTATTTTTCTTATGAAAGCAGAGAGTCTACTGTTTCATACGGTATATAGTATGTACATGTCGCTATAGGCCTTATTTTGTGAATAATAGTTCTTCGGGTCCATGCCTTCTCTAAAGTTCTCTGGTGGGCGCAAGCTGCATTCAATAGCCAATTAGTGACAAACTGTATATGTGTACAATGTGTACTGTTTTCCTCCTAAAGTAGACATTCAGGGCTTTCATTCGGTATATGGTTTGTATAGGATATTATTTGTGCTCAATTTTATATCGGTCTTTTGAACTAAAAAAACTGAACTGAAATGTCTGTCAACTTCAGGCCTCCATATCTCTGTTGTTTTTTTTCACAAGCAGCGTGCAGGCAAAAGCAGGTGTTAGAAAAAGGTCAATATCTCCAGAATGGAAGATGGTAGAATCATAATTTTTTTTTTTAATTGAAGTGGACAAGTTGGGCTTTCTTTTTATTTATGCGATTGTGATTCTCGCTATAAGAGGCCCCTCGCTGTGGGCCCCCCAAAAAGCTCAAAAAGCCCATGTTAAGCCTTCAGCACCAGTAAGCCAGGGTCCGCTAGAACCTGTAGCAGTCTATGTGTTAAGGAATAAATATTCAAATATTTGCGTCACATTTTCAAAACTTTTCAAAAATAGCAGACCTATATATAGGGTCATAGTGTGACACTCGGTGCAGCGCTATGAGCTTGTAGATCTGCTATCTTTCAATAGCTAAAGTATAACATAATGCTTAGAACACCAAAAGGAGACAAAATACCAAGCCGTAAAATGTGAATAAAATGTGAAATATATTATATATGGTGGTAATATTCCTCCCCGTGCAGTAAAGTGGATTCATATGTCATCTGTCTTCATATTCACTTCACATTTCATCATGACCTTTACTGTGGCAAGACAGTGTTTGATTGGCCGTTTCTGTTTCTCTGGCTCTGGTTATTTGTTGCTGCTGCCGAGGTCAGGCCCGCGCCTGCATGGTGGTTTTAGAACACTTACGATGCCGCCAGAGTTTTCTCCTGAATAAAGGCGCTAGAAAGAGTGCCAAGCAAATGAGAGATTTCACTCTGAAAACCACTCATTTCCACCCAAAAACCGGGAGGTGAAATGTTCCTTTGTCGCCGCCGTAAAACTGATCTCTCTCTCTCTCTCTCTCTCTCTCTCTCTCTCTAGAAGCGTTAATATTCTAAACGAGATGCACGATGAAGTCAGGAATTAGGACAGAACAGATCAGCGCTCTGATCAAAACCACGGACCAGCGCCGTAGATTCAGATTGAATAAGGAAGTTTGTCGGCTCATAAACCAAGGAAGTTAATGGCTGCGGGCGCAGCTAAACAGCACTCCCCCCCAGAGAGGACGTATACAAAACAAAGTGTTTTTTGACTGGGGGGTCATATTGGAATTGCCTGTCATAATTTGACCCCCCAGTATCAGGATGTATTAGGATGTTGATATTCATTCATCAGCCAACACTCCCCACTAGTCCTACTCCTCCTCCCAGCCAACACTCCCCACTCACAGGTAGTAACCCCCCCCCCCCCCCCCCCCAGAGAGGTCGTATAGGGCCTTAGTCCTATACTCCTCCCAGCCAACACTCCCCACTCACACAGTTCTTATATGAAGCGACCTAAAAAAAAAGGGGATGAAGTCCAGGCTCATACTCTCTGCCTATGGGATGAAGTCCAGACTCATACTCTCTGCCTATGGGATGAAGTCCAGACTCATACTCTCTGCCTATGGGATGAAGTCCAGACTCATACTCTCTGCCTATGGGATGAAGTCCAGACTCATACTCTCTGCCTATGGGATGAAGTCCAGTCCTAGTCTGTCAAAGCCCAGGTGACCAAATCAAACCTTTTGAAGGGCCTTCATTTAACTTGGCTCTAAGAAGCAACACATAAACTAGACTCTTTTTCGTTTTCCTAAATCAGAAGTCTCTTTAAACCATTTAGACCTGAGCATATTATATATTGTAGCTTTTAACCACCATTATTTGAAACTTTAGCTGTTGAAAAATAGCAGATGTACTGTACAAGCTCGTAGATCTGCTATTTCTTTTTAATTGTGGAAATGCGTGAAAATATATTATTTCACAGCGAACGTTTTTAAACTCATATATCTTTGCTTCTGGGGGGATCCCTGGCAAAACGTATTTTCAAATGGGGGTCGGCGGTCAAATACATGTATTCCTAGGAGGTCCTTGACATGAAATAGTCTGAGAAGCCCTGACATAGAAACATAGGGTTTTCAGAAAACTGTCATGATTTTAGAAGACATTTTGTAGAATGTGGTCTTAATGGGCTAGACTAAACTAGCCAAGCGTAGCTTGAGGGTTCATTTGCACAGAGAAGAACCCAAGTGTCTATTAACCCATTTAGACCCAGTTCTCTGAGTTTATATCAGTGGTGCTCAACCTGTTTCTGCAAAACCTCATGTTTCTATATCAGTATTCAGTGGTGATCAACCTGCATGTTTCTATATCAGTATTCAGTGGTGATCAACCTGCATGTTTCTATATCAGTATTCAGTGGTGATCAACCTGCATGTTTCTATATCAGTATTCAGTGGTGCTCAACCTGCATGTTTCTATATCAGTGGTGCTCAACCCGTTTCTGTATTTGTCCGCCGACTCCCATCTCAAAACATGTAGTTCCAGGAACCCCTCAGAAGCTAATATTTGAGTTAAAAACATTCGCTCTGGAAAGAATATATATTCCAAATTTGCGCCACATTATTCACGATTAAAAGAAGCAAATAGCAGACCTATACAAGCTCATAGCGCGGCACTCGGTGCTGCGCTAAGAGCTTGTAGATCTGCTATTTTTTCAATAGCTATAACACCAACAGGGGGTTCCCGTCCGGAGTGGCTTAAAGCGGTGGCTGCGGGTCGCTACACTCTGTCCAACAGAGTAATTAAGCGAGTGCCACAGTTCAAACAAGACGGTGCGCTCGTCATTATGAAAACATCACGGTGGCGCGGTGACGCCACGCGCCCCGCGCACGCAGACAACAGATAGAACTGCGAGAGGAGGTGTGTGTGTGTGTGTGTGCATATTCTAAATTTAGGCATGGTGACGCGAGGCGAGGAGTTTGAATGCCATATGTGCACGCATGGAATGAGGTGCATATGCTGCCTGCTGCCATTGTGTTCCTTCTGTTCTGCGTGCGCCTGCGTGCGTGCGTGCAGCGTGCATGCGTGCGTGCGCGTCTATCTAGAATAGCATTGTATGTAGTCATAGCACTTTATAGTATATAAGTATAGTATAATATGTATAGTTTATATGATACAGTTTCATTATATAGCGATTCCACTGTTACACATGTTTCTTGAATACTACATTTTATGTATTGCCATGATTTTTGTTCTTGCCTAATGTAAGTCACTCTGGATTAAGAGCGTCTGCTAAATGCCTAAATTGTAAATTGTAAATGATGTGCATGTGCGCATGTAGTGCGTGTGTGTGTGTGTGTGTGTGTGTGTGTGTGTGTGTGTGTGTGTGTGTGTGTGTGTGTGTGTGTGTGTGTGTGTGTGTCTGTCTTTCTGTCCATGTCGGTGTGTCTCCACCATAAACAATATCTGCGCTGTTGAAATGGATCCACTACATCTGGAGGTCAGGCCTTATATTCAATCTTGAGCACATTGAAAAAGAAGAGAAAAAAAATCCATTAGGGTTCATCTTTCCTGCATCAGCCATTCTATTGTGGTGCTGCAGTGAGATCTGTTTTCATCAGGCAGATTCAATACGTGAGCTGGGCAATGAAAAGAGTGCAACGGGGTTGGAATGGATGGTGGAGAGAGAGGAGGGGGTGAGGGGAGAGAGAGAGAGAGAGAGAGAGGGGGTGAGGGGGGAGAGAGAGAGAGAGAGGTGAGGGGAGAGAGAGAGAGAGAGAGAGAGAGAGAGAGAGAGAGAGAGAGAGAGAGAGAGAGAGAGGGGGGAGGGGGTGAGGGGGGAGAGAGAGAGAGAGGAGGGGGTGAGGGGAGAGAGAGTAGGGGGTGAGGGGGGAGAGAGAGAGAGGAGGGGGTGAGGGGGGAGAGAGAGAGAGGAGGGGGTGAGGGGAGAGAGAGAGTAGGGGGTGAGGGGGGAGAGAGAGAGAGGAGGGGGTGAGGGGAGAGAGAGAGTAGGGGGTGAGGGGAGAGAGAGAGAGAGGAGGGGGTGAGGGGAGAGAGAGAGAGAGAGGAGGGGGTGAGGGGGGAGAGAGAGAGAGGAGGGGGTGAGGGGAGAGAGAGAGAGAGGAGGGGGTGAGGGGGGAGAGAGAGAGAGAGAGAGAGAGAGGAGCAGGGACGTGCACACATAGACATCAAAGGGGGTTTAAGCCCCTGCCCTTTTACCCGTCTGTAAAACAAGTGCCCTTTCCAGACCATGATTTACTATGGCTGAAAGAAATGCAAATGCCACTCCTTTCCTTTCCATTCCATGTCATGTACCAGAAGGCAGCATTCAGGAGAATTGCTTTTTTTCCCCGAAGTCTCCTGAACTTGAACACAGCATTTTGCGTCAAAGAAATTTGTTTAGAAATCCATGTTCTAAAACGGTTAGCCCCAATACTGATCCCAATTCTGATTGGCTGGTTACCGTCACATTACCGTTGTAAAACTTATAACACAGATAATCCACACGTTCACTTTATATCATCCCAGCTGATGCCGCAGCTCTGTAGCTGTACTGGGGAAGGGGAGCACTTGATTGCCTTACAAGCCCATGCCGTGCGGGCGTCACCGTCTAAGCACCACCCGGCTCATATGACTGTGAATGTGTAGCTCTGGGCGGCCTCGTAAAGACATCAAGCGCCTCCTATTCGTTTTGAGGTTAATATTCATTGCTATATGTTTGTAAGCAATAAGCCACGCGAGGCCCCAGTTTACCGTGGAGGGTTGGAGACACTCGCCTCTCACCCATTATAAAATACACGGTAACCTGAGACCTCTTGTGGCTTATTGCTTATTTGCTTTATCGTTACACCTGCATCTCCACTAGCTAAAGTTTGCTAAAGTTTGCTGGGTTGCGTCCCGAAAATAGTTGATCTACAAGCTCTGAGAGCTTGTAGATCTGCTATTTTCGTCCAAAAGTGCTGATCTACAAGCTCACAACACGCCCCGATGCGGCGCATTGTGAGCTTTTAGTTCGGCTATTTCCGGGAGTGCGACACCATTGTATGAGAAAGTGTAAAATCCGTATTATCTGGCATTCCAAATGACTATTTTATTTTATTCTCTCTCTCTCTCTCTCTCTTCTGTAGCTTTATGGTTTCTATATTGGATATTTTAGAGATAATGTCACTGCATAAAATTCAAACTACTGGTCTATTCATGAATGTTGGAATAGGCTACTCTAAAACTAAACACGTTTACTGTACTATACCATACACAGAAAGGTGGCATTCCATTATATTCAGTCAACAGTCAATTATATGTTGAGCTCGTGAAAAGTGCAACAGCTGTTTATGTTTTGACTAATATATAGGAGAATTAGGAGATATTAGAACTACATTACATGCCGTGGCTGAAGAGCCTCCTTCCTTCTATTCCCGTGAAAACCTGTTTTAAAATGTAAAATTCTGTTTCTCATCGTCGCTAACATTACAGTCAGGTTCAGTCAAATTACAGCACTGTAGCCTTTGATTAAAAATACCGACCTCTCCAAAAACCTGCTACATAGAGTAACATAATTTTTTAGCTTTTAATCTGTTCGGCTATAGATATAGTTTTCAGGTTTTCTCAAAGCCCCCAGACTACTGAGCACATCATAATTGACTGTGCTCTCCTAATTTCGTGGAGGCCATTTTCAATTCATAAGGGTCATTTTGCTGATGCCTCATTGTGCCGCGGTCCGAAGCCCCTCCTGTCCTAACCTGATATCTTTCAGAGAGCCCTTTTCTCTGATGCTCTGATGCACTTGGCAGATCTTCTCCTCTCCCTCTATGTCTCTCTCTCTGTGTGTGTGTGTGTGTGTGTGTGTGTGTGTGTGTGTGTGTGTGTCACTCTCTCGCTGTTAACCCATTAAGACATGAGTACCAGATTCTACAAATGAAAAACCTATGCTTCTATGCGTCAGTGGTTCATTTCATGTCAAGGACCCCCAAAATGATATGTATTTGGCTGCAACACTCCCACGTTTGTGTCCCCACGGTTTAAAATCAAATCAGCAGATCTACAAGCTCATAGCGTGTCGCGCTATGAGCTTGTAGATCTGCTGATTTATTTTACCAACAGCTAAAGTATTAAAATGTTAAAAAGCCATAACAAGGCGACACAGATGCGTTCCCCGTCCTTAACAGGTTAATGCCCCCCACTGTCATAGCATCTTCTACAAGTTCCAAAACACATTAGACACTTAATAGCCGTGCTCAGGTTGCACTGATCTTTATCAATAAGATACACATCTCTGTTGTTGTTGTCCAGGGCCTCTCTAGCGGAGAGAACCCCAGCCGTTGTCCATTGTGTCTTCCTTCACTCGCCCATTTGCCCTTCCGAGCTTCAAATCTCTATCATTTATGGTGAGATTGGCTTATTCTTTTCCGAGGGCCTCCTTATATACTGTACATCTTCTTTTTTTTATCTGAAAAACCTCATGTTTCTATATCAGTGGTTCTCAATATTACATGTCAAGGACCCCGAAAATTATATGTAATATGCCGCCAACCCCGCATCTGAAAATATGTTGTTCCAGGGACCCTCCAGAAGCAAATATTTGAGTTAAAAACTGAAACCCTGAAAGAATATATATTCAAAGATTTGAGGCACATTTTCACGATTTTTCAAAAATAGCAGACCTACAAGTTCTGTGAGCTTGTAGATCTGCTATTTTTCAATAGCTAAAGTGTAAAATAATGCTTAAAACACCAAAAGTGGTTCCCGCCCAGAATGGGTTAATGTTGAGACAACACAAACGTTAAAAATGCCATTGAATATGAATGGAGAACTATAATGTTTGTGTTGTCTGAACGAACATTAAAAATCGCGCCCCTCAAAAATGCATGAATTTACGTCATGTGTCTGAGCAAATCGGCACATGTATGTCGGTGGGGACCCTCGGCCAATAAGGGACCACCATTCTTGATGATGATGTATACGATGATTAGAGCGCCCCTCTCTTCACACGGGTGTGATTTTTTTTTAGGATACCTCCCACCTGCATGCGATCTAATAACTAGATCTGTTTGCCCTGAAACGTTACATAGAAGTTGTACAGTCTGCAACATAATTGCATTTACAATTTAAGCATTCGTCGTTTTAAAACCTTGGTGAGCATACAGATCCCCACAATATGTAACTGTTTTTAGATCGTTTTGAAATTTGTCTTAGCTTCTATTTGTAACCTACTGTATGTAATTCACATGTATACCTTTTGTTTTGCTTTTCCTGATCTTCTGATGTATTGTGATGTTTTTTATATGATATTATATTTCTCGACGACACTGAAAATGAGTTTAATTACTAGTGTAATTTCGAGAATAAATAAAACTTGAATGAATGAATGCTCCGAGTGCTTCTCAATAATATCACATGACATCGTGTAACCGCAAACTGCAATAATTACTCTTTGATTAAGCATCTCATCCACATCCCTCAATAATGTATGTCATATTAGCCCCGCCATCAAAGTGATTCTTGTGGCGTTGCTCTGAATATGTAATGGGGCTGATGAATGGATGATCGACTAAAACTAAAACGAAAAATGTTCATCGACTACCTTTTTTCACTGACGAAAACTATGTGGAAACTAAATGAAAACTAAGCTATGATGACTAAAACTGAGACTAAATATATGGACAATTAGTTCAACAAATAAAAACTGGTGGACAAGAGATCAATTATAAGTCATTTTACACTTGGTTGCATGCTGAAAATAATTTATAATAATATATATAATAAATAATAATAAATTGAGCCATTACGACGGCATCAAGACCCGCCAAAATACATTAGACTAAATCAACTGTAGATTTAGTCGACTAAAATCTTATGATATTTAGTAGACTAAAGCTAAAACATTCCGGGTGACTAAAATGTGACTATATTTTCAGAACATTCTGGGCTCCTTGACATGAAATAGTTTCAGCACCGCTGACAGAAACATAGGTTTCATTAAAAAAAAAAGAAGTGTCATGAAGTGACTGTCAGACACTTGGGTTAGCTCGTGGCCAATACGCGACGTGCACAATGCCAAAGTACAGAGTATGAGGGGGGAGATGACACAAGACACAAGCCTGGGGTTATGGAGGCATAAGGACCTGTCAGCAGCGTTCACGTTGCCCCCCTGCCCCCACCCGCCCCCTCCCCCCTCTGGTTCTTTTGTCGTGCCATTTGAATGCGAGGTCCTTTTTTTCCCCTGAGCCTCGTTTAATTCACCTCAGACAGTTTGTTATGAGCTTAATTAGCAGGTATTAAGCCTGACCCAACTGTCATGTTAAGGTTCGCCTGTTGTAGCTCATGGCAGGTGTTTCCCTCTCTCCCTCTCTCCCTCTGTCCCTCTGTGTGCGTGCGTGCGTGCGTGCGTGCGTGCGTGCGTGCGTGCGTGCGTGCGTAAATGAAATATGAGCTGCAATGTCAACCGAACTTGTCATGGACAAGCCGAGATGAATTAATGATGGAGAGACGACAACGTGCATGTTAATGTACTCTCTGTAAACGGAGGATATATATATATATATATATATATATATATCTTGGCAAGCATGGAGACTGAAACGAAAACACAAAAAAGAAAAGATCGTCGACTACATTCTTTCACAGAGGAAAACTAAATAAACATTAAGGCTGCTACGATGACTAAAACTATGAAAATTAATGTATTGACAATTTCGTCAACAAATAAAAACTAGACTAAAATGTAAAATAGCCAATCTACAAACTCACATTATGAGGCCATCAAGGCCCGCCAACATACAATTCAGTCGACTAAATCAACTGTAGATTTAGTCACCTAAAATCCTATGATATTTAGTCGTCTGAACCTAGACTAACACTAAAACATTTCAGATGACTAAAATGTGAAAGTTTCATTCCCAAAGACTATAGGACTAAAACTAAAAATAACATTTGCTGTCAAACTCAACACTATAAACTGGACTACATCATGTGCTCCAAAAAATAAATAGCAGATCTAAGAGCTCACATGATGCAATGTGATGCTTTGTGAGCTAAATGCAGAATGTCCCAAATCACACGTTTTCAAGCAACAAGCTACAAGCTCACAATGTGTCGCGGTGCGATACATTGTGAGCTTGTAGATCTGCTATTTTCAAATGACCGAAATGTATATAGGGCTGAAGTGGTTAATTAAGCAATATTACACGAGAGGGTGTTGTTTAACGTGATTATTGCCACGACAGTGATGCGGTAGGGGAAGCTCTGGGAAAACAGAGCGGCTGAATTCTTTATTTTGATTAGGTGGTGAACAGTGCTGGTTTGATCAACGGCTAGAAACCGTTTCAACCAATCAGATTGCTTCCTCTTAACGACCTGTTGCAGAATATATGTTTTTGAATACCGGTAATAACCAAAATCTGCAAAGTAACAGTATAGTATTAGTAACTAAGGTTCTCAATGAATTGTAGCAGAGTATAAAAGTACTGGAAATTGGAAATGCAAGAAACCAATCAAGCTGATTTGAACTCGAGTACAGTAATTAAGTAAATGTGCTTAGTTACATTCCACCACTGCGTAATCCAGGCTCTCCGTTCTTTTAGAAGTGTTCCGTGTATACGGTGTTGCCGTTCACATACAACGTCTCCATCCACCATATGAAAAAATAACTACATGTATTTCTCCTCTGGAAGACCTTCGTCTTCAGTCATTGGTTAAAAGGATTAGGGTGTCTGGTGGGGAGGGGAGGGGAGGGGAGGGGATGGGGGAGGGGAGGGGAGGGTGGGAGGGCGGGTGATGGAATTTCTGTCCCTATACCTTTTCTCCACCACAGTTCAACAAGCCACCGGTGATAGAATGCAACTTCTATTAGTTATTCCCAATGATGATTCGGCTGCGGCGGCGGGCACGCACACACACACGCACGCACGCACGCACGCACGCACGCACGCACGCACGCACGCACGCACGCACGCACACAGATGATGCTGCTTCGGAATGATCAATGCTGTCGGCGCCAACAAAAAAAGCACTTTCTGGTTTGATAGCCCTCTGAAAATATCAAGGAGGGGGAAAAAATAATAAAAAAAAAGAAAGAAAGCTCTCTTCTTCTCTCACCTGTTTTTTTTTTGGGGGTGATTATTTATTTTCAAAATAGTCAAAATAATAACAAATCTGTGTTTGCAATGGTTCTAATTATTATTTAATCCTGAGGTCTTGTTAGCACTTGTCATGCATTGGTTTAATATCTACAGTCTAAAACCCAAAGACTGACTAACCACATTCACTTTCAAAGCTCTTCCAAGAATAGCCGATCTACACGATCTATACGCGGCGTGCCGCTTTGTGAGCTTGCAGATCAGATAATAGACCGCATAGCACGACGATGTAGTCAAAGTTCACATATGGAGTTGTGAGGTTTTCCCCGCCCTGACAACAAGGTGGTCGATTTTGGGCTTTTCACGCCCGCCTCGCCCCTAAATGAACCATCGCCTCCATAAATCACTGGACAAACAGAGACTTGTGCAGGGAAAAAAAGAAAAAGAAAAAAAATAGAAACCCTGAAAGGTTCAAAGATTTATGTAACGCATTCATGTTTTCCACTTCCTCATTTTAGTGCTCCGCTGGTGGAGCCCGGCTAATAAAAGGTCCTATTAATATTTCCTGTTGCCTGGCAACGGCAGGCAGCCAAGTAATAGCATTCCGTGGAAGAAAAAAAAATAGATGACCGATAAGGAAAAATTCAATTCTTTTCTCATCTCCTGGGGAGGAAAGTACCTTATTTCTCTGGCAATGTGATATGAAACTGTAGTTGTATATTAAGAAATATCTTTAAAAGAAATAGAAGTTATTTTCCAATTTCATTTTCTTTCAACTTTCTTTTCGTTCTCCCTTTTTTTTCTCCATTGGGGTCTGGAACATCACCCCCCCCCCTCCTTTCTACTGTAACTGATAAAGTCAATTAACCTCCAGGATTAATTCATAAAGACCTGAGGAGCCGATTCTACAATAAATGTCTTCTTAAATCCTATAGAAAACCTTATGTTTTTATAATCAGTGGTGCTCAAACCAGGACCCTCAAAATTATATGTATTCGGCCTGCGACCCCCATCTGAAAATGTGTTGTTCCAGAGAATGAGCTTGTAGATCTGCTACTATTCAACAGCTATATACCGGTAGGTTAAAATGTGTTGTTCCAGAGAATGAGCTTGTAGATCTGCTATATTCAACAGCTATATACCGGTAGGTTAAAAGCGAAGGTGACAGAGATGCGTTTCCAGGTCTTAACGGGTTAAGCTAATCAGAGGATAAGGTGCGGGGACTTAATTTCCTTTTTTTAATCAGAGACCCTTAACCCATTTTGGGCGGGAACCCCTTTTGGTGTTTGAAGCATTATGTTATACTTTAGCTATGGAAAAATAGCAGATCTACAAGCTCGTAGCGCGGCACTCTATTTTTGAAAAATCATGACAATGTAGAGCAAATCCTTGATATATATTCTTTCATAGCCAATGTTTTTAACTCAAATCATTGCTTCTGGGGGGGTCCCTGGAACAACATGTTTTCAGATTACATAATCTTGGGGGTCCTTGACATGAAATAGTTTGAGAACGACACATGAAACATGGGGTTTTTCAGAAAACTGATTTAGAAGGCATTTTGTAGAATCGTCCTCAGGTCTAAATGGGTTAAAGAAGTGGTGTTGAATGGCACACGCCACATAATAACCGTAATTGGAGAGGTTCAATGGCAGCACGTTCACGCTGGAGTTTTCATTTACACTTATGATAGGTATAGGCCTGCGTGGCCCCGCATACATACTGCACACTGCATAGATTGGCCGCACTGAATAATTCATCATTTAATATACTCTGTCACGTGAGGGTGTCCCGTACGTGCCACCAAACCGGCAGATCTACAAGCCCCACAACGTGTTGCATCGCAACACATTGTGAGCTTGCAGATCTGCTTTTTTCCCTGGCGTATACTACTATACTATACTCATTAACCTGCAGGCTCAATGTAAAGGCCAGGTGCCATGCCAAAACTCATCAGGTCCTCTGTCCAATAAATCAATTTTTATCACTATAATAGGTGCCATTTATTCCGACCTCTCAATATTCCGACATGCCACGTAGGTCGCTAACACTAACGTCAGTCTTAACTGACCACATAGGTCACTAACACTAACCTCAGTCTTAACCGACCACGTAAGTCACTAACACTAACCTCAGTCTTAAACTTCCATGTAGGTCACTAACACTAACCTCAGTCTTAACCAACCACGTAGATCACTATCCCTAACCTCAGTCTTAACCGGCCACATAGGTCACTAACCCTAACCTCAGTCTTAACAGGCCATGTAGGTCACTAACCCTAACCTCAGTCTTAACCGACCACGTAGGTCACTAACCCTAACCTCAGTCTTAACAGGCCATGTAGGTCACTAACCCTAACCTCAGTCTTAACCGACCACGTAGGTCACTAACCCTAACCTCAGTCTTAACCGGCCACGTAGGTCACTAACACTAACCTCAGTCTTAACCGGCCACATAGGTCACTAACCCTAACCTCAGTCTTAACCGACCACGTAGGTCGCTAACCCTAACCTCAGTCTTAACCGACCACGTAGGTCAGACTAACGGAGGTTGGTGGACGGCGTCAACAGTGGCGTCGGAGCAGCTAGAAAACAGAAGCCAAAGGAAGGAGGAATGGAGGACTGAGAGACTCAGCTGCTAGTCTGATATAGCACAGCGTTATGAAGGAGAGATACATGGATAAAGGATTTCATATTACACTTAGCCACGGGCTCCCATGCTGCCATTTATCATGCCATGAAATCATGTCCATATTGCACTGTGCCCCTATCTGAACCATCCATCAGCTCTCATTGTGCTGCTCTCTCTCTCTCTTTCTCTCTCTCACCAAGAGGAATATTCTATTCTGCACTGCTGAAGGAAAAAAAGCACTCAATAGTTTGACTTAAGTAAAAAGTATAAGCGCTGCAGTGTAGAACTATACAGGTAAAAGTCTGGAATTCAACATGCACGTCATGAGTAAAAGCACTAAAGTATTGGCATCAAAATGTACTTAAAATACCAAAGTTAGAAGGTTCCCAGTTGGAACCCTGTGGGCTCCCCCAGAGTCGAAGTGTCGAAGTGTCCTTGAGCAAGACTCTGAACCCCTAATTACACTTTTATAAGTGGCACCGGTATGCACCATAGAGCACCGAAGTCTGACGTCAATATCGCTAGAGGGCGCATGGGTTCATGTACTTTTTATTTGCATTGTAATCCCCATAGTTGTAATCCCCATAGTTGTAATCCCCATAGGGGGACTTTAGATCGCCTCATATAATAACTGTGTTTGACAAATAAACATGTCGGCCATTTCCCTCATATGGATATGAAGAATCAACTGACTGAGAGAAAACGCTATTGTTTATACTGCTACCAAATTAGTTACATTTTCGCTAGAAACAGATTGCATCATATGTTGGGCAATATTACTTAGGAGAGTAATATGTTACTTATTTCTCCTTCAAAAAGTAATAATAGTACATTACTTATTTACTTGGAATCAAGTGTGATATAGTTACATATTACTTTATATTACTTTTCAACCGGGGCCCTTCCACCTGCAAAAGAACACAATCTGTGTAGTCAGCTCCTTTTAAAACTGAACCAATTCATTGGAACAAGAAGTCTCCAATCAGCCAAACTGAATAATTGCAGGATATAAAACAAAAATTGTCATCAGTCTTTTTTCTGCTGCATATTCCACATTTGGAATTCAACATCAACAATCTGAACTGCACACACATGGCTGCAGCATCTCAAAACGGACAGAATATATTGTATACTGTACATAAATAACAAACAATAAAATACTGCAACAGTCTCTGACCTTTTTGAGGCAGCCTAGTCTCTCAAGACAGACTGTTGATATTATATAATATTACATATTACCCCCCCACCCGCAAAAAAGGGATGTACAACAACACAATCTGTTAAGTCAGCTTCTTATAGAACTGAATAATATTGTTTTTGAATAATATTAAGAAGAAGAGTCACCCATCAAGCAGCAATCTCTCTCTAACTTTTAAATTAAATGATTTCAAACGGCACCCAACAAAACAAAAACTAAAAAGTTATATAATATGTGCTATTTTTTTTTACAAAGTAAATTGTAATAATATTACTGTGTTGGCAGAGTAATAACTTACTTTATTCGTTTATTCGTTACTGGGGAAAGTAACTAGTTACTGGGGAAAGTATCTAGTTACTGCCCAACACTGCCCAATTACTTCTGTGGACCCCTTGGAACCAGGGGATGAGCGAAATGTTCGTCGACTACCTATTTTCACTGAAGAAAACTAAAAGGAAACTAAATGTAAACTAAGCTATGGTGACTAAAACTATGACTAAATATACTGTCGATTTTGTCAACAAATAAACACTAGACTAAAATGTTAGGAAGGGACTGGTGGACAAGAGATCCAGTATAAGTCATTTTACACTTGGAAAATAGCAGATCTACAAGCTCTCAATGCGACACGTTGTGAGCTTGTAGATCGGCTATTTACATAATTGTAAAATCAGCCATTACGACGGCGTCAAAGCCCGCCAAAACACATTTTAGTCGACTAAATCAACTGTAGATTTAGTCGACAAAAATCTTATGATATTACGTCGACTAAAACTACTTAAGACTAAACACTGAAACATTCCAGGTGACTAAAATGTGACCTAAAACTAAATGAAAACGTTTCAAGAGACTATAGGCTAAAACTAAAATAGAAATGTGCTGCCACAAACAACACTGGCCCACAGTACAGTAGCGTACAGTACGTATGTTCAGCGAGTATACAGCTGGATATCTCGGGACTGCATCTCGTATCATTATCTTCATAGTAATCACCCCCTGCTGTCAATGTCGCATACTGGGAATTGTAATACAAACTATCTTAAACAGCGCTATAGGGCACGTCTCGTCGGCGCCAACCGCAAAGTATAATTACCTCGCTCACAGGCTGTCGTAGAAAACCTCTCTGGCACCACACAGTTTGGAAACGTACATGAAAATGTACATTACCTGCCATCTACTCATTAAAGCGCTTGGATGGTGTGGCGCTAATGGTTGGTTTTGTGCGGAGCTGAGACAGCAATCAGTGCATTCATGTTGCAGCCTTGATGGATTGACCGATGCAAGCTGTCTACGGCGGTGATGGATTTATACCCACAATCCTTTGCTCAGCGTATCAGAGCTGACACGGCACGCGCAGAGCGACCGTTCAATTCCTCCACCATGCCATGTTCTTCATTGTGTTGTTGTTGCCTGCCTTATATGGTCTTATACACTGTGGTCTGTTATTCTATAGCTGAAAATAGTCTGTGTCTGTTGTTGCCTTATATGGTCTTATACACCTTGGTCTGTTATTATATAGCTGAAAAGAGTCTGTGTCTGTTGTTGCCTTATATGGTCTGACTTATACACTGTGGTCTGTTATTCTATAGCTGAAAAGAGTCTGTCTGTGTCTGTTGTTGCCTTAAGGTCTTATACACTGTGGTCTGTTATTCTTGAGCTGCAAGAGTCTGTGTCTGTTTCATATCTCTGATGTCGGGAAGAAACCTCCTAACTCCAAAATGTTCATTTTTTTCAGGAAATGAAAAATGTAAATATTTCAGGGAATGAAGAAAACCATATATTTTGAAAACAAAGCAATGCTGCCTCATCAAGGTTGATGTTGTGACTTTATTGTCATTTACTTTGCATGAGAGGGGGAGAGGTGGTGGAGTTAGCTGCTTTAGCAGACAGTTTGAGGGTCTTATGGAGTTACAGTAAGAGGTTTTGTCTGCTTTTTACTACTTTTCATTGCTTCAATATTTTCGAAACACACAGATGTATAGAGTGTTGATAGAGCACTGATTTATACAAAAACAAACCGAAAACCTCAAAAATGGAGTCAGGTGGGTTTCCTCCGGGCAGCAACAATGTTCAGATATTGCACATATTATCTGAAAAGGCCTGGAACAGTCATTCTAAAAGCTGAAAAGTGTCTGATTTCCCATCGGTCTTT
>NC_137863.1:31635674-31648174 GCF_963924005.1 Protomyctophum bolini | reverse complement strand
TTCGCTCTGAAATAATATATATTCAAAGATTTTTCGCCACATTTCAGCGATTAAAAAAAAATTGAAGACCTGCAAGCTCGTAGATCTGCTATTTTTCAATTACTAAAGTTTAACGTATAATGCTTAAAACGCCAAAAGGGGTTCCCCGTCCAGAATGGGTTAATCATCACAAATAATATTCCGGTGTCAGCCATTCAAGGGCTTTTTAATAGAATTTTTATGATTCATGCCTCGCGGTATACATCAAACAGTCAGTTCTGCAACATTTCAGAAATCAATTCAATATCATCTTTGTGTAGGCTGTCATCCTCGGCAGCAGAGCGGTCATTTATCTCTCAAACAGATACTTTAAAAAGGGGGGGGGGGGGGGGGGGATGGGAGAGGAGAGAAAGGATACAGGATTTTTTCCCCCTTGCTCCCCCCCCCCCGAACTCTCCTTGAATTTGTAGGGTAAATAAGTCAAAGCTAGTATAAAGGGCCAATGGGGCTGTGTTGTTAGTGTATACATCAGGTGCAGGAATGGGAAAAAATATATATATTGTATTTATTTTGTGTTTTAAATTGATTATTGTAGCCAGTAATTACAGGCAGCAGTCAGTCTTAACCACATGAAAGGGAATTCATTAAACGGCCAGGAAATAAAAACGTCTGTCCTTATAACCGAGGATGTTGCCAATTTTATGACTTATTGTTAAAACATGCTTTCATCTGAGCTTGCACGCCGCTCCGAATATAAATAATATAAATAAAGAAAGAAAGAAATCCGTAATTGCCTCATTTTTGATTTACTCTGTCCTGACATTGTCTGAACCGGTGGATATTAATTGTCCTAAACTGTCCCCCTTTGAAGACAGATGTTTTTTTTTTTTGTAAAACCTTTGGGGAGATCGTCGTGTTATTGTTTGGTCTAATGGACACGAAAACGAACATTTCCTGAGATTCAATTTCCCTCATAATTGTTGGAAGGAAACTAAATTGTCTGTTGTAAACATTGGAGAGGCATTGTGTGTGAAGTCAGTCGCCCCCGCTCCACGTGTGTCCTTAGGGAGTCGTTGCAGTGTGCCGCCGATGTCGAGGGGGGGGGGGGGGGGGGCTCTTGATTTTGATGAGACACCGCTCATAAACCATACAGTACACAGCTTGATACCGACGTGATTAGTCATTGGCCAATTAGGGGGCATTTATCAGCCTTTTGTGTCCTGGTTGTATAATCCATTGAGACCCCTGCAAGACCAGATTCTATATAAATGTCTTCCAAATCATGACAGTTTTCTGAAAAACCTGTTATGTGTTAGTGGTGCTCAAACTATTTCATGTCAAAAAATGACCCGTGTTGTTCGAGAAGCAAAGATATGAGTTACAAATGTTCGCTGTGAAAGAATATATTAGGATTTTCACACGTTTTCACGATTTTTCCAAAGATAGCAGATCTTCAAGCTCGTAACGCGGCACTCGGTAGTCGCGCTATGAGCTTGTAGATCTGCTATTTTTCAACAGCTAAAGTTTAAAATAAAGGTTGAAGTGGTTAAGTGGTGACACAGATGTGTTCCAGCTCTTAATGGGATAAATAAACAGGGCCTACTTATATCTACACTAGAGAACATTGTCCTGCTCCCGTCAGTGTCCCTTGCTTCATCGTGTGCAGAGGGAAAGGGTGGTGGTCCAGAATGTTGTGGCGTATCCGCTATACGTTTTGCTGTGAAGCCGTGTCCCGTCGCCCTTGATGATAAAATGTAAATACCAAGGACGTTCCCAGATAAATTATTCATATATATATGGCTCTATTCAGAATGAGATTGCGTGCACAACAAACAGAACACTGTAACAATTCTGCTCTTAATGCATAGTAGTAGTCCTTTTTAAAAGTGAAATCCAAACAAAGGCTGTGTGTGTGTGTGTGTGTGTGTGTGTGTGTGTGTGTGTGTGTGTGTGTGTGTGTGTGTGTGTGTGTGTGTGTGTGTGTGTGTGTGTGTGTGTGCGCGCTTGATGGATCATCATCCTAAGGAGCAAACATATTTCCTAGTATGGTTGCCGGCTTGTTTAAACAATTGACTTCCTCTTCCCCTTTCCTACATGGTGATTTGTCACTGCTTTAATTCCAAAAAGATTTCAGAGTCCGATTCATAAGCCAAGCTTTAAAGCAGACTATAGCAGACCATACTATATTCTCAGAGACAAATCATCTTCTTTGTGTTTCCAATAAGAGATCAATGCTTACTACACACAGTGGGGGGATGTGCTTTTTCAATATACAGTATGTTCTGCCGGGTGTACAGTAAGCTGAGTGCAATCTGCAGCGTTTTAATTAAGGGACAGATCTCTAGACTGAGTGAGTGTTACATCGGGAACGCACACCTTTCATTTAACGAGAGACAGATGAACAGACAGTTGGTCGGGGAGCGAGGGAGAAAATAACATTGATTGGGAAGCTTTCCAGCTTGTATTTTCTTTTTGGCATGGAGCGCTCTCTCGCTCTCTCTCTCTCTCTCTCTCTCATATATGGTGCTTGGCTAGTCAAGGCCGTTCTGGAGATGATATCGACTGTAGCTAATGCCTCATTATCTATAGGCCAGTTATTATACGTAGTTATTACAGTGTGTCTCTCTCACTGAGTGAATCTAGGGCATATTCTCCTGCAGTCACAGGATAGTATCTGCATGCATTGTTTTTTTTTTGTCGACAGTATCTCTACCTTTTTCTGGACCAGGAATACCCCCCTTGGACCAGGAATACCCCCCCTTGGACCAGGAATACCCCCCTTGGACCAGGAATACCCCCCTTGTAAATGTTGAAAAGCAGCCGTGTTTGTCAAGTGGCCATTGTGCATTTTTCCAGAGCATGTTTATTTCAATGATCAATACTGTACATTGATCCACCCCGGATCAATGGAACCTACACGTGCTGTATTTAGTATATACTTTCAGTTCTTGTTTATTGGTATGGGTTTTTAACCCATTGAGGACGATTCTACAAATGTCTTCTAAATCCTGATAGTTTTCTGAAAATGTTTCAGGTCACTGGTTCTCAAAGTATTTCATGTCAACGACCCCAAAAACTAAAACGGTTACTGGAGGTGTCTAGTAACAGCATCATAGTGGCACTAACGAACCCTATGAAGAGCTGTTACCGGGTCACGTCCAGGCTGCGCAAGCACTGGCTCAGCACTCCTCAAACAAAAAGAAAGGAAATAATGTAACCACCCTTAGCTGTAAAATACCCCTACCAGACAAGGAGTGAGGCAATGAAAGCGGAACGGTGTGCGCGCGTGCATGCGTGTGTGTCTGAGAGGCTGCCTGCTGCATGCCACACTACAACAATGTTGCAGAGTTTGGAGACTTCCAAAGTCAGCGTTTATTGCCGTGGGAGGGCGGAGAGAGAGAGAGAGAGAGAGAGAGAGAGAGAGAGAGAGAGGGGAGACGATGACAGATATGTCTTACCACTAATGTGCACTTATCTGCCTATTGGAGGGTTTTGTCACAACATGATTTATGCTTAACCCCCCCACCACCCCGCCCCCAACACACGCAGACATGAAGGCATGCACGCAGGCACGCACGCAGGCACGCAGGCACGCACGCACGCAGGCAGGCAGGCACACGCACGCACGCAGGCAGGCAGGCAAGCAGGCAGGCACACGCACGCACGCACACACACACACGCACTGGTGTGAAGTAAATTAGCAAGTTTTACTCAAGTACAATTTTTAGGTTTTGTTTTTAAACTTTACTGGAGTTACAAGGCCTTTTTACTCCACTACGTACACCTCAAAGGCAAATATTGTACTTTTACTCCACTACAATTATTTGAAAACTTTAGTTGCTGCAATAGTTACTTTGTAGATTTGGATTATTTACAAAACATACATTAACCACTTTAGCCCATATATCAGCCATTTGAAAATAGACGATCTACTGTACAAGCTTGTATGTACTGTAGGCTATACATCTGCTATGTTCCACAGATTCATGTATACATCATAAATGCATTAGCTTTAGCTCCAGGCAAACAGACCGCCAGGCTGGGACGTGCAGAGAGTGTTAGAGAGGCAGGGACCCATAGGGGTACTTGGGGGAGTTCCAGGGGGTACCTAGCTCAATTAGAGATAGTTAGGAACCAAATGGACCCTTATGGGTCTGTAACTCATGTGTACAAATGGAACCAAATGGACCCGTCTCTCAGAGTTAAATTAACAGTGGTTTTACAATATAAATTGGGGTACCAGAGATATAAATGCCATTAAATCGGGGGTCCGTAGCATAATGCGTGTGAAACTGAGGGGGATCCATGAAATTAATACGTTTCGGAATCACTGCTAGAGCCGTAAAAATCCTCCCATATCGAGGTCACTGGCATACGTTTTCAAATGGGGGTCTGCGGCCTAATATATGTCGATTTGGGGGTCCTTGACATGAAAAGGTTTGTGAACAACTGCTCTAGAGCCGCATGTGGCTCTTAGGCCCAGTTGCTAGGGCAAAGAATGTGGAAAGGAATAAGAGCTTTTCTTTTAATTTTATTATTTTTTTATTTTTTTAATCATCATTTTATATTGTAGTAGGCATAAAGTTATTCTTTCATTTTGATATTGCAAAACAATGTTGCCTATACACCAGATAAAAATAAGAAACATTTAATGAATGAAAATAAAGAATGTATTAATGCTATAAGACATATTTTATTTGTTTGTTTTCACCACCCAATGCTGCTGGGCTTACTGGTATACTTGATTTGAGTAATTAGCAAACAATAAAAATGTAATATTGAAAGACCAGTAAAAAAATCACACATAATCAAATTAAAGTTTGCTTTATTAAAGCAAACATATTTTGCGGCTCCAGATAGAATTGTAATACTTTTTTGGGCCTCTTTTGATAATAAAGGTTGCCTATCCCTGGTATAAGCTAAGAACCTAACAGTGGAGCAGTGTTGATTTTGTTGACTACCTTTTTCCACTGACGAAAACTAAATGGAAACTGACAATTTTGTCAACAAATAAAAACTAGACTAAAATGTTAGGAAGGGACTAGTGAAGAGATCCACTATAAGTCATTTTACACTTTATTGCATACTGAATAGAACAGATAACAAGCTCACAACGCATCGCGCTGCAACGCATTGTGAGCTTGTAGATCGGCGTGTAAAATGTGTAAAAAAAAAGTGCAAATTTCGAATATATATTCTTTCAGCGCGAACGTTTTTAACTAAAATCTTTACTTCTGGAGGGTCCCTGGAACAACATATTTTGAGATGGGGGTCGGAGGCCAATTACATATAATGTTTGGGGGTCCTTGACATGAAAATGTTTGAGAATGGCTGTTACATAATTCGGTGATTGTATATACTGTATATACGGTTATATCTTTAAGTTGTAACACGATACGGCTCGAGCAGAGTGCTCAGCCCCTGATATTTTATTTGGTTGGAAACCCAGTAAACTATCGTTATTGGTCCGTCATGGTTGTAGATAAAAGATTTATATATATATACTCCCATATTTATACCTGTTGTAATGTATTGCATATATCTTCTGTCTTGTACATAACCTTATTGAAGCACTGTGAATAAACAACAGTTCACTTGCCAGCCTTGTTGCATCCTTTAATAACCCCTAGACATAAGGGAATAACAACAACTGATAATAGAAACATGGGTTTTTTCTGAAAACTGTCTTAGAAAGCATTTCTAAGCCTCGGAAACTATACGCTGCTGACGTGGCGTTGGTCGGATCGAGGAGGTTCAGACGGAGCTAATTTCTGATTTCACGGTGCAGCACCACGATTAGAATATTAACGTTTCATGGAAAAAGAGAGACATTGCATTAGCGCTTTTGCTACATGCAATTGAAGCTAGCGGGGAAAAAACAGAAATGCGTCATAGTAAGATCTGCCTGTATCCGGTAGCATTCCAAGCCCTACCTACTTTTTGGCCTCAAAGCGCTAACAGCCAATCCAGCAAAATGCATCATGGGAGATGTAGTGAACACAGACTAGAGTTCAAAACCAGGAGAGAAAGTGGAATTTCCTCTGCGAATAAGGATTGTACGGTAGATATTACTGCCCATGAAGACTATACGATTGTCCGCTAATAATTCACCGAAATGCCCATCAGAAGCAGGATAAGCGGCCCCCCCTTTCCTGTATCCCGACACTGGACGTGATTAAAGCCATGAGCTGTCCCTCCACTACAATAATCATGTCAGGGACACATCAACATGGCCACAAAGCCCTCTTTCGCAGGATACACACAGAGAAAAGGGGTTACGGAGGAGGGGGTCGAGATCTAGTTACTGCCATCCTACACCACTCTCCTCTCCTCTCTCTCCTATGTGTGCAGTCTGAGCCCTTTCCCCTTATGGAGACCTACTAGGGCTCAGGTCCACAGGTTCAGACCACCCCCCCCCCCCCCTCCAGACCTTGACCCCAACCCCCACCCCTTCCAATTCCCCCATGGATTCCCGCCGTCCCATCTCATCTCCCTCCAAAACAAGCTTATTGGCTGCATTTTGTTCTCCGTCGCTCTGTTGCTATTTGGGAAATTGCAGAGGGGTGGTGGTGGTGGTTGGGGTGGGGCGTGTTGGAGGGTAAACCCCTTGGTGGGTGGGTGGGTGACACAGCCCTCAACCTACAGGGATGCCCCCTTAGTTAGCTGGTCCATGGGGACAAACGCAAGCACAATAACCACCAGACGGAAAACCTACTAAAAGAAAGCTATACCTGACATACTGGAAAGAGACTATACCCCAAACTAGCCTCGGCCCAAGCCTTACTCATCTGAGTTTGAAACTATGACCAACGACAACAAAAAAACTCCCATACCTGTTGGGAGAAATACAACAATGTGCCAAACACAGCAGCAAGATTTGTGAACTGTTGTGACAAATGGAATACAACCACCCTAAGGACTACTATCTGTACCAAGTAGAACTACTGCACATGTAAACAGAGCTGCTACGTTTTTAAACACATTAAATCTAATAATAATAAAGAGTTTTTTTGTATACTATTTACCACTGTGTGTTTGTGTGTGTGTTTGTGGCCAGGCGCCAAATGACAAACACTATAGGCTCCTTCTCTAGGAACCGGTTGCGGGTCCATTTGGTTACATTTTGTGCCCTCAGAGGATTCTAGCACGCAGATACAATCTGTCACACGGTACAGAGCAGGGCAGCTATTGGCTCCATGCAGACAGACACACATGCGTTGATTTAACTTGATTACTATACCCAACACTGACTAAACTTAACCTCTCTAATTGCCAGTGGTTTAAAGTAACAAAGTGTATTTACTTAAGTACTGCACCTAGGTACAATGTTGAGGTATTTTACTCGAGTATTTCCAATGCTTTTACTTCTACTCCACTACAATTATTTGAAAACTTTAGTTACTTTGTAGATTTGGATTATTACAAAACATACATTAGCCACTTCAGCCCTACTGTATGTTACATTTTGCCCATTTGAAAATAGCAGAAGCTCACAATATGCGACACAGAGCTTGTAGATGGGCTATTTTCAAAAGATCTTTATACATTCGAAAACTTGAAACAGGACATTTTGCATAATGCAGAATGTATACCTCTGATGCTTTAAGCCATTTTGATGCCTAGAGGGTATGCGCATGCTTAAAGTGAATGGCACATCGAGTGGCAAATCAACAGGCAAAGTGAGTTTAACATTGTGTAATGTTGTTTAATGCGCGCATACCCTCTATACTTTTGTACTTTTACTACAAAGTACAATTTGAATTGCGGTCTTTTACTTGTAACAGACTATAAGTACATTGTATACTGTAGATGCAGTATTGCTCCTTTTAAGTAAAACATGCAAGTACTTTCTCCACCACTGGTTGATTACTACCCAACAACACAGACTAAAGCCACAACCCCTCTAATTGCATACCTATTTTTTATTCCCCCTCTCCCTCCCTCCCATCCCCACCCATCTCTTTTACGGTGTCTCCTTCCTGTCCTCTCCCTCCCTCCCTCGTGTGTCCCCCCATCCCGTCCCCAGCGCACACGCACACACACACACACACACGCGCGCGCACACACACACACACACACACACACACACACACACACACACACACACACACACACACACACACACACACACACACACACACACACACACACACACACACACACACACACACACACACACACACACACACGCACGCACGTCTCACTCGTCAAGACACAAAAGGTCAGGAGGTCATCCTCATCTGATGGCGTGTCAGAGCGGATTACAATCAGGCGCCTTTTGTGCCATGTCATATTTCATTATGCGCCCGGCTCATCTCACCCGGGTCGCGGGCGGGCGAGGGGTCGGACGGTCGCCGTGATTTGATTGGATGACAGAAACGATATAATTAGCGTTTAACCCTGGGCTCTATATATATGGGCTCCGAGTGGTGTACTAATGCATTTTAGCAAAAAGAAAAAAAGATAGGGCAGGGCCCTCCTCCCAACGAGCAGCTAATCTGAAGTGGCACGCCGCAAGAGTTGAAGGAGAGCCAGAGTCTGTTGCACAATATGCTGAGGTTACAAGCAAGGCTTTATCAAATAATAAACACAACACACACACACACACACACACACACACACACACACACACACAGGGACCATGGGGCTAGATCTATCTGCTGAGCGTCTGATGATCATTTAACGAAGAGATCGTCTTTTTATTTTATTTATACAGCGTGGCTCCTTGGCGGCGAGCTGTCTGGAAGAGGGTCGGTGCGTGCGTGCGTGTGTGATACTATAGATGTCTCGCATTATTATGCTCGAACTGCACCTTTCTAAACCAGTGGTCCCAGAACTTTTTCATGTCAAGGACCCCCAAATTGACACTAATCAGGACCCCCATTTGAAGAGATATGCCAGGGACCTCCATAAGAGAAGACTTTTACGGCTCTAGCAGTGATTCTCAACCGGTTTAATTTCAAGGACCCCAAGTGTGACATGCATTAGTCTACGGACACCCATTTAATGGCATTTCTATCTTTGGGACCCCCAATTTATATTGAAAAATCTAATGTTAATTTAACTCTGAGAGTGTACAAATGGAATCAAACTAACGGATCCGTTTGGTTCTCTCGGAGTTACAGACCCATAAGGGTCCATTTTGTTCCAAACTATCATTTAGCTGGGGACCCCCTGGAACTCCCTCAGGTACCCCTGGGGGTCCCCGGACCCCACTTTGGGAACCACTGTTCTAAACTCAACATTTGTTTGCTGCACAGTATATGGAACATAAGCTTAACCTAACTAAGCAATCAATAATATATCAGTATTGTGATATGAACCTGCAGGGCCATTAAGTGAAGACGGTCCCCAGGCCTCCAGTTGCCCATGTATGGTTTAGTGTTAAGACCCTCCAGACAAAATGTGTTCATGCGATCGCAGCTCAAATGCATGCAGAAAAAAATGAACATTGATATGAAAAGCGTTGAAAACCAACAGATCTAGAGTGATCTAACGTCCCTCATTTTGATAGCGTGTGGGTGAGAAAAGTAGAAAAACAGGATAATGGCAAAGGGGCGGTGAACAGGAGGGGGGGACGGGGACTGGGCAGATGAATCCAACGTTTCAAATGAGGACCATAATCAAAGTTATTGCCTGACAGGACGAATCTGGGATTACAACATTACATTGGCAGACATATTATTTCCACAGCCATTCCCCCTCTTGTCTCTTCCAATGCACAACAGTCCTGTCTTCCCTCCGCTGAGGGAATGGATGCTTAACAAGGCTCCTTTGAGCTTCATTCTGCTCTGGTTAAAAAGGAAAGGAAAGGAAAGTTCTAAAAGTGCATTGGCACATGGAATTTGTCCTCTGCATTTTACACCCAGAGCCATTGAGGGAGAGTTACGACATCTCCGTTCATTTCATGGGGCTTCAGTCCAATGGCGGCTCTTCTACATAGACCTCTAAAGTCTATTTTATTTCATGTTTTAACTTGCACGTCTGGCTACATTTGGTAATGTGAAATATAAGGCTGACAAAAGTTATTTTTGTGTTTTGTTCACAGCACACACACTAACAAAAGACCATTGGTATTAAATATTGATGATGATAGTTACATAAAATGGTTTAAATGAGATGCATACCGTATGTGAGTTTGTTATAGTCGGAAGGCACGTTATGTCAAGAGATGTACTGTAGTTGACCCTCGGTTACGTGTTTTCATATTTTCTAATATGGCCCCGTTTGAAAAAAAGTTTGGACCACACCTCTTCTATTTGGAAAGTTGCAGTTGCAATTTTGATTATTTTCCCTGCGAATTGTTCAGGCCTATTATATCTCCTGCTGTGGGTGAATTACACACACCTGCAGACACTAGAGACAAGGCCACAGAACGGCTGACAGTCACAGCCACATGATTCTGCACACATACTGTCACTACTTGACTGTTTAGTTATAGTTCTCCCTCTCTCTCTCTCTCTCTCTCTCTCTCTCTCTCTCTATCTCTCTCCAAGTCATTAATTGTTGTCATGTGAACAATGGCGCTACTGTGTTCGAGTGACAAAACTAATTCAGGGCGTTATAAGAAAAGGAAAAAAGTGATGTCAATGTAAATGGGGGTGAAATCAAAATAAATAAATAAATAAACAGCACAATAATAAAGGGTTGGTGGATCTGTACAGATCCAGACTCAAACAATGTGTGGGACAATAACAATGGGTATAGCGCTGATGGCAGGATGACTATCCTGACAAACCACGCATTATTCTGACAATTGTGAGGACCCTGTCACCCGCAAATAACTCAACATCTCCTCGGGACGAGTAGGAGGTGTCACAGACACACACCCGAATAATGTGCGTGTGTGCGTGCGTGCGTTTATGTCTGTCCATCCATTTGTCTACAGTCTCCTGTCTGTTTGTGTTTGTGTGCCCATGTACCGTTGTGTTTCTGTACTCATGTCATGCCACACTGTGTGTGCAACAAAACTTGCATACTACTTTTGACTTGCATTGTGCAAAGTCTTCCGTGGAACAAAATTAATGTGGACACAGTCCACCTACTGCTATGGTGAGTGAGTGCGTGCATGCGTGCGTGTGTGCGTGCGTGCGTGCGTGCGTCAGTGTGTTCTTTAAGTGTCTCCCCGTGTCGTTTGGGGAGTCAATGAGGCTGTGTATTGGTAGGCTGGCACAGCTGGTGGGAGCAGGAGACAAACATCTGGGGACGCTGTACCATCGGTGCCATTGTTAATGAAAGGCTGGCTGGCAGCGAGGGCATGGAGGGGAGTGGAGGAGACGGCTCTCCACTATCAATGGAACCCTCTATCGTGTAGAGCTGAAGCTGTAACGGCTCCCCACGAGCACATACTGTACTCACACACTTACAGTACTTGAGGAGACAGGACCGTGTCCGGTACAATACACACATGGACACTCCTATACAGTGGGTGGAAAAAAAGTACTCAAATGTTTGACCTGAGGACGATTCTACAGATGTCTTCTAAAGCCTGACAGTTTTCTGAAAAAAACTCATGTTTTAATGTAAGTGGTGCTCAAACTATTTCATGTCCAGGAGCCCCAAAATGATATGCATTTGGCCGCCGACCCCAGTCTTCCAGGGACCAATACCCATGGGGCACACAGCTACGGAAAGGCATTATCCCCATGCAGACTGCAGAGCAGACCAAAGAAAGAGACAACTAAATAAATAAATAAAATCCTTCACGTTTTCTTTGGCGTCATGAAGCAGGACAGCATTGAATTTGAATATGTACACAGACTTACAAGACATAACATAACAACATGCAGTATAACCCCAACACCACCAGCCACCTACACAATGAAACATAATAAATTCCATCCATCCATCCATCCATCCATCCACATGCACAAGATACAGGCGTTTTAAGACCGCCAGCCCAACCCCCCACCACCGACACATGAACTCACACAGATACACCCACACAGCAATGCACGCACGCACGCACGCACGCACGCAGACTAACTAACCAACAGCCTGAGAATATGAATTTGTTTTTTCTTTTTTAAACCAGTTGTGGTCAAAGATCAACAGTGCAGCAGTGCGTAACGTAGAAGGAGCATAGATAGAGGCTCATGCATCTTTATTCAGCCATATTTACATTTGGAGGCTTGTAAGCAATAGTAGTATAATGTGTTGTTTATTATCTTTAATAGTAGTATAATGTGTTGTTTATTATCAGATGGGTATAATGTTCCGTGGTGCATCTCTGGACAAAACAGATGATGGGAGGTCAAACAAAAACAAAAAAGTCTTATATATTCAAAGATTTGTGCTGCATTTTCATGGTTTTTCAAAAATAGACAGACCTACAAGCTCGTAGCACGTAGATCTGCTATTTTTCAATAGCTAAAGTATTACTTAATGCTTAGTTAAAACACCAAAAGGGGTTCCCGCCCAGGTTAAAGTCTAACTCATGTTGATTAGGTGATGTAATGGTACTGTACAACAAACAGTGCCGACACAAACATTAAATTCTCTTTATTGTTAATGGCATTTAT
>NC_137863.1:31610674-31630674 GCF_963924005.1 Protomyctophum bolini | reverse complement strand
CTGTCCATTTAACCTCTAGACGGGCCTTTTGACTGATACCCATTTAAACTCTAGACGGGCCTTTTGACTGATACCCATTTAACCTCTAGACGGGCCTTTTGACTGATACCTGTCCATTTAAACTCTAGACAGGCCTTTTGACTGATACCTGTCCATTTAACCTCTAGACGGGCCTTTTGACTGATTCCTGTCCATTTAACCTCTAGACGGGCCTTTTGACTGATACCTGTCCATTTAACCTCTAGACGGGCCTTTTGACTGATACCTGTCCATTTAAACCCTAGACGGGCCTTTTGACTGATACCTGTCCATTTAACCTCTAGACGGGCCTTTTGACTGATACCTGTCCATTTAACCTCTAGACGGGCCTTTTGACTGATACCTGTCCATTTAACCTCTAGACGGGCCTTTTGACTGATACCTGTCCATTTAAACCCTAGACGGGCCTTTTGACTGATACCTGTCCATTTAAACCCTAGACGGGCCTTTTGACTGATACCTGTCCATTTAAACCCTAGACGGGCCTTTTGACTGATACCTGTCCATTTAAACCCTAGACGGGCCTTTTGACTGATACCTGTCCATTTATCCTCTAGATGGGCCTTTTGACTGATACCTGTCCATTTAACCTCTAGACGGGCCTTTTGACTGATACCTGTCCATTTAACCTCTAGACGGGCCTTTTGACTGATACCTGTCCATTTAACCTCTAGACGGGCCTTTTGACTGATACCTGCCGGTGAAAAACACAATGTATTGCGGGAGGAAATATTGCGATGTGGATACAGTATGTTGGCACACCCCTACGCAAGTAGCAACCTTGTATCACCATCCATGTACAGTAGCTCACTGAAACGGGGCCCTTGTATTTCTATATTGATTTTTATTTTATTTTTATTAAGGATCGATCCCCATTTCACTGCGCAAACATTTCAAGTGAGACCGTAAAAAAACTGAACAAAACCAAAAACACAAAACACTTCACAGTACAGGACTAGTAAATGTTTAACCAATGCAAAGAGCCTTTTTCCATTTCCTGAAAAGTAACAGTTTTGAACATACAAGGTTATTCTATCTGACAGCGACGATAAGGTTTGTATTTATAATGAAAATAACTTATGTCATGTGTTACTGCCGCAGTCACAGTTCCACAGCTGGCATACCTAATTCCTGACAAATGACAACGACAAACATGGCCTGGAATGAAATACGTGCTATCGCTATTAAGTTACGGAAAACCATCTGCGATGAGAAATGGCATTCAAACCTACAGGTACAAAAAATAATAATCCCTTCAACTCTTTTACATAATAGCAAAAGGCAGCGCCCTGCAACTTTTTCAAATCACTCTGTGGCAGAAGCGCTTTATACTTATGCTCACTCAAACGGGGGCCGGGGCCGGTAATGCATTAACTAACAAGTGAGTGGAAAATGCAAATGCACTCCCCTCCTCTCTCCACCATCAAGCTTTGAAACGGGGGCTCTCCAACCAACTCAGCGATCCATAATATCTTTTGCTTTGAAGCTCTGGGAACGAACACAGCCTCCTCGGCTCGGCACGGCACAACTAGCCTTTACCAAAACTGGATTCCACCATAGCAGCAGCAGCAGTACTGGCTGGCATACGTACGTACGCACACACGCACGCACGCACGCACGGCATGTTGAAACCACATGCATGCAGCGCCTTGGCAGCGAAGACCCTACATGCAGGCAGCCAATCAATAAAACCTTGTTACGCTAATTGCAAGATCATAATCTCCGCTCACTACTTCTGCTGAATATCCAAACAGTCACTCCATTAGTCGAATTATTCCCCTGTGTGGTTGCTCCGTCTCTCTCTCTCTCTCTCTCTTCCATCCCCCCCCCTCTCTCTCTCTGTCCCCTTTCCCCCCCCTCCTCCTCCCGCCCCCTGTTCTTTTTTTCCTGTGACATATTTCTCTCAAACAGCAATTCCGCTAAATGAATTCATAAGTCAGGCACGGAGAGACATCAAAGAGAGGGAATTGTCAAAGAAGTAAAGTGCTGATGAAGTGTACTACGACTGTTTCGTGCGAGCGGCTCAGCTCAGCGCTCTCTCTCTCTCTCTCTCTGAGACGGAGGAGTGTGCGCTATCTTTGATCGGTACGGTACTGGTGTGCGTCTCACGGTTACGCGGGGAGAGTCTCTATACTTCAGGTGAAGGCCCTGATGCCGAGACGGAGAAACCTTTCCTTTCTGAATCCCTTTCGGCCAGGGACGTGCACACATAGACCTCAAAGGGTCATTCAGCCCCTGCCCTTTTACCCGTCTGTAAAACAACTGCCCTCTCCAGACCACGGATGCAGCATTTACTTTGGGGAAATAAATTCAAATGCCTCTCCTTTCCATAACAGGCCGGAAGGCAGCAGTATTCAGGAGAATTCCTGAACGCTATCTCTTGAACTTGAACGCAGCATTTTGCATTGAACACATTTGTTTATAAATCCATGCCGTACACACACCGCATCTCCACTAGCTAAAGAGAGCTGGGTTGCGACCCGAAAATAGCTGATCTACAAGCTCTCAATGAGAGCTTGTAGATCTGCTATTTTTACTATTTTTTGTCTACAAGTGCCCTCTTACGGGATGTCTGCCCCTCTAAAACTCTCTGCACGTCCCTGGTCTCTACTTCAGGTGAAGGGCCTTGGCGAGACTGAGAGACCGTCCTTCCGACAATATGCAAGAAGTCTTTTCGTTTCATTTCAGAAGAGCCACGTACGGTGGAGGTTTGTGTGCGTTTATAGCACCTCTGCACGTTTTATAAAAAGATACCCAAATCAATCGCCTCTCTCTCTCCCTCTGGAAGACGGCGGGGACGCGAGCAGGAGGTTCTTCTCATCGCTGGGCCATACTCTTTTTGTACACTGTTTTGTCCACCGGTCGGTCAGCGGTCAGCCAGGCAGCCTCGAGCGAGCCCAGACAATGAGCTTGTTGATGCCGAGACCGAGAGGTCTGTGACCTTGTCATCCAATCACTAACACTCTGTCACTATACACAGGGGGGGGAAGGAGAGGCAGAGAGAGAGAGAGAGAGAGAGAGAGAGAGAGAGAGAGAGAGAGAGAGAGAGAGAGAGAGACGAGGGAGCAATGAAGGAACACACTAACAAAGCCAAAGAGAAATGCAACTGAAAGGTCGCGGCATGATGCTCATGGGAACATCGATATGACAATGGAACTGACCCCGTTTCCTCTCGTGTCTCGTCACAACAATAAGTCCATGCCAGTGAACTCAGTGGACACTAAACAGATAGGATACCATGGGCTATAGATCATGCATGGGCAACTGGCGGCCCGGGGGCCACATAAGGCCCTCACCTTCACTTAATGTGGCCCTCAATTTGTGGCCCATCATTTTGGTAAATTGATTTCAGCTGTTAAAATTTCAATCCCGCTGACGGGACCCGCTTGAATAGTAGCTTGGTAGCTTAATGACTAGTATTAAAACGTTATTGTCTTTGTGTGTGTTTGGATTTAGTTTGTATAAAGTTAACATAACTAACTAAATGCATTTGAAATTAAATAAAAAGGTTCCAATTCCAAAAAATATTCAGTCTTTCAATTCAAATACAGCAAAAATAGTCGATCTACAAGCTCAAAACGCGTCACAGCGTGAGGGGAGTTGACATGGAGAGAGACAGCTGATTTGAAGGAACAGAATGAATTACTGATATAGAGAATGAAGGGAGGATTATATAATCAACATCATGCCTTCCGTGTCTCAATTAACTATAACCCATTTAATGACCCCACTTTGGGAACCACTGGCCTATACTACTATATGAATAACATCTGAACCACTGGCCTATACTACTATATGAATAACACCTGGCCTATACTACTATATGAATAACATCTGAACCACTGGCCTATACTACTATATGAATAACATCTGAACCACTGGCCTATACTACTATATGAATAACATCTGAACCACTGGCCTATACTACTATATGAATAACACCTGGCCTATACTACTATATGAATAACATCTGAACCACTGGCCTATACTACTATATGAATAACACCTGGCCTATACTACTATATGAATAACATCTGAACCACTGGCCTATACTACTATATGAATAACACCTGGCCTATACTACTATATGAATAACATCTGAACCACTGGCCTATACTACTATATGAATAACACCTGGCCTATACTACTATATGAATAACATCTGAACCACTGGCCTATACTACTACTGTATATGAATAACATCTACTATATGAATAACATCATCCTATACTACTATATGAATAACATCTGGCCTATACTACAGTATATGAATAACATCTTGGTGCTCTGGCAATTATTTGGGGGCCAACTTGCCTCACAGCCCACCGGCGGGCCCCGGGGCCACAGATCTATATGGTAACGAATGGCTTTACAACAACATAATAGTCACGTGGATATGCAGATGTACCTCACTTCCTTCATCCTACATGTCCAACAAGTCAAAAACACAATTTGTTCTCTTCTTTATATCCTGCTCTTCATTTTCTTTGTTTTGTTACAGTTAAGGCGAATTTCCTCTCTCTCTCTCTCTGTCTCTCTCTCTCTCTCTCTCTCTCTCCCCCCCCCCCCTCCCTTGGGGGTAGATATAAAGCTCATCACATCACATCAAACATCTTGCTAACCACTTATATAGGTAGCCCAGATTAAACAGAGAGATTAGATGAAGAGGCAGGGGAGAGATAGGGAGAGATAGGGAGAGAGAGAGAGAGAGAGAGAGAGAGAGAGAGAGAGAGAGAGAGAGAGAGAGAGAGAGAGAGAGAGAGAGAGAGAGAGCAAACGCTGAGGCACACACTTTCACACAGTTTGGAGATGGAACCACTGACCTAAATGCATTTCAATGCACCGGAGGAGAGGGAGAGAGAGGGATGGAGAGAGAGAGAGAGAGAGAGAGAGAGAGAGAGAGAGAGAGAGAGAGAGAGAGAGAGAGAGAGAGAGAGAGAACGAGCAGACAGATAAAAGCGAGCTGTCATCAGTGTATATATTTTTTCATATTTTATTTTTCAAAGCCTATAAAGTCTAATTTATGCCGCGTCGTACATCATTAGTTAGTTGAATATGATGTCATGATTTGGGTTCCTTGATTCTCACAAGCCGGCAAGAAAAAAAAAGGCCAGACTCAAAACTGTTTTGACATTATAGATGTTGTTGTTGTGATTGCAAAATTGTATCTCCTGAAATATAACAGCGAGGTTCCTAATATCCAACAGCGACTTACAGCTTCTGTGGGCATTTAGAACACACTCTGTCGGTACTCGCAACAAGAGAATATACAATTATGTGGAGAATGTTGAAATGTCAAGTATCCAGTAATGAGTAAATGTGGCAACAGGTGGCTTCTGGTATTTAGTAGTCTTTAGATCCATACTTTCTACTCGTCTCACTTCTCCTCATAGCAGTGCCTAATTATTTTCACTGTGACGTGTTGAGATACAGTACAAATTTAAATAAATATTGTCCAAATGGTAAATGGTGCATTTATATAGCGCCTTTATCCAAGGCGCTTTAACATGCATTATACATTTACCCATTCACACACACATTCACACACACCGCGATGGCAGAGGAAACCATGCAGGGCACCAACCTGCACATCGGGAGAAATTAGGGGTTCAGCATCTTTCTTGCCAGTGTTGATTTCATCGACTAAAACTAAGACGAAAAATGTTCGTCGACTACCAAGTCATTTTACACTTGGTTGCACATGCTGAAAATAGCCTGTTCTGAATGAATCCAAACAGTCACAGCCGCTCTGAAAGCAGGCAGTGTTAAAAAAGTCCTTTAAAATATTCTGGCGGGAACCCCTTTTGGTGTTTTAAGCATTATGCCAGTTCCAAGTACATCCTTGCAGGCAGTGACAGTACTGTAGGCCTACTGTAGCCTGCCTGCCTGCCTACCTGTTAATGTTTTGGGCAGCTGCTGATTTCACCAGCGTGATACTTTTAAAATAAATTAATTACTCCCATAATGCTGACTGCCGCCACAGGATAGGATCCACTTCTCCACCTTAACGTATAGTCCAAAGTGTGTACACATTGTTTAAGTCAAAGATGCACAGCATCATGGCTTTCATATGGTAATATAAACTTTGGCTAAAAGCAATCCACCACCACCATCACTTCAATGTTTACAGTCTGTCAGTCTCTCCCTCCCGGGAGGAAAAACAACTGTCTGTCTGTCTGTCTGTCTGTCTGTCATGGAGGTATGCTACAACCTAAACAGACTTTCTCTTCCTCTTCAAAATAAGAACTATGCTTGTAATGATTAGTCAACACTAGTTTTATTTCTTAAGTAAACTTACAGGATGTATAGCGCCCTGAGAGATAATGCTTTGACTGGGTATCTGCCGAGTGTCTGTGTAACGCTGTGTGGAGTGTCTGTGTGACGCTGTGTGGAGTGTCTGTGTAACGCTATGTGGAGTGTCTGTGTGACGCTGTGTGGAGTGTCTGTGTAACGCTGTGTGGAGTGTCTGTGTAACGCTGTGTGGAGTGTCTGTGTAACGCTGTGTGGAGTGTCTGTGTAACGCTGTGTGGAGTGTCTGTGTAACGCTATGTGGAGTGTCTGTGTGACGCTGTGTGGAGTGTCTGTGTAACGCTGTGTGGAGTGTCTGTGTAACGCTGTGTGTAGTGTCTGTGTAACGCTGTGTGGAGTGTCTGTGTAACGCTGTGTGGAGTGTCTGTGTAACGCTGTGTGGAGTGTCTGTGTGACGCTGTGTGGTCGTGTCTGTGTAACGCTGTGTGGAGTGTCTGTGTAACGCTGTGTGGTCGTGTAACGCTGTGTGGAGTGTCTGTGTAACGCTGTGTGGAGTGTCTGTGTAACGCTGTGTGGAGTGTCTGTGTAACGCTGTGTGGAGTGTCTGTGTAACGCTGTGTGGTCGTGTCTGTGTAACGCTGTGTGCAGTGTCTGTGTAACGCTGTGTGGAGTGTCTGTGTAACGCTGTGTGGAGTGTCTGTGTAACGCTGTGTGGAGTGTCTGTGTAACGTTGTGTGGTCGTCCATCGATCATCTGAAAGCCCCCGAGCCCCCTGGAGTCACCCCCCCCCCTTCCCCCCCGGTAGCTCCGCCTCTGGACCTAGTCATGATTGCCTGCCTCCTAAACTGTGACACGCACCGCGGAAGAGAGTCTACAGTATATGCCGCGGAAGGGCTGCTTTCACCCAACACCCATATATACATATAGACACACCTTATAACTCCTATGACACACACACTGCATGGAGCGCGGCTAATGTTATAAGCTAACTGGAGCAGAAAATATATGATATTTCTTGTTTTTAAATGATCGTCTTAAAAACATTTTTAAAAAATTGTGAAAATAGCCGATCTACAAGGATGCATGTGTGTGTGTGTGTGTGTGTGTGTGTGTGTGTGTGTGTGTGTGTGTGTGTGTGGCGGGCAGGCTTATTCCGAAACTCTTGCAAATCCCACTGTTCAAACACAACCGTCCATGCATTTGTTCTCTATACCAGCTGTGCTACTGTACTGTACTGTACTGTACTGTACTGTACTGTACTTAAGTAGCCTAGAATTCTGAGGTATTTGTACCTACTTTTCAATTTCAAATACTTTCTTTTACTTCTACTTGTCCACATCTCAGTCCACACACACACACACACACACACACACTTATTTGAAAACTTTAGTTATTATAGTTACTCTGATTACAAAACATACATTAAACACTTCAGCTCTATATACATTTCGAGCATTTGAAAATGGCCGATCTACAAGCTCACAATGCGTCGCGATGCAAGCTTGTAGATGTTTCATACCTTTGAAAACTTGAAAATGGGCATTCTGTAATATAAGTATTTCTACTTTTCATAGTTTTTGATATACCAATACTTTTGTACTTTTACTCAAGTACATTTTGAATTCCGGACTTTTACTTGTAACGGAGTAGTTCTATACACATTGCACTTTTTTCCACTGTTACTCAGCCACGGTTGCCAAGATGCATCTCTCTCTCTCTCTACTGTGGTCTCTCTCTCTCTCTCTCTCTCCTCTGTCCATTTAGAACTGCATTAAGAACCATTTGTCCCGAGGCCACAATCAAGTCAGCAAAACTGGAGCTTTCACCCGTGAGTCAAAATCTCACATATACTGTAGTGTAAATAGCAGCACACACACACACACACACACACACACACACACACACACACACACACACACACACACACACAATGACTGATTTGCTGAATTATTTACACGAAGAACGAAATTATTAATGGAACTATGAGTTTGAGCATCTGCACACGCCACTGCATTCATTCCAGCACAGTACAGCGCAGCACAGCACAGCACAGCACAGCACAGCACAGCACAGCACAGCACAGCACAGCGCAGTGCAGCAGAGCAGAGCACAGCACAGCGCAGTGCAGCAGAGCACAGCATAGCACAGCGCAGTGCAGCAGAGCACAGCGAAGCGCAGTGCAGCAGAGCACAGCGAAGCGCAGTGCAGCAGAGCACAGCACAGCGCAGTGCAGCAGAGCACAGCGAAGCGCAGTGCAGCAGAGCACAGCACAGCACAGCGCAGTGCAGCAGAGCACAGCACAGCACAGCACAGCGCAGCACAGCACAGCGCAGTGCAGCAGAGCACAACGAAGCGCATTGCAGCACGGCACGGCACGGCGCGGCGCGGCGCGGCACGGCACGGCACGGCACTAGCTAAACTAGCTAATTAACCCATTATGCTGCCACCTGCTGGACCCAGAGCCAACCGCACACTGCCAAGGCTATTTCAATGCAGCACACATGGGACTGACATCCTGTTTGGAGTGTCCATCTTAATGTTAAATAAATAGCATCAATGATAGCGAGCTAAAATGAAGCCATCCTTGCTCTAGAAAGCGCCAATGTTTCCATCTCTACCGGATAATCAGCAAAGACCTCCGAACATTGCGCATTTTATCCAAACCATGGAGAGCTCTGTAGATTAGGAGTTATTCAGCTTTTTAGTCAGCCTGTATAATGGGAGGTGGACGGCAGCGCGGTTGCGCAACCCGGTCTAGGATCGCTAAAAAACGGTCTATGGATCGCTAAAGAAGGAAAGGCCAAGCCAAAACAGTTATTTAAAAAAAGAAATCAGCAATCCGGTTTGATATCAATAATAAAGCTTATCAGACGGAACGTTACGCCAGAAGCAGTTGCCGGTCGGATTCCTTCTGGCGGAACCCACCGGGGGCCCCCACACAGAGTTGCACCACTCAGTTCACAAGGGTGTGATTTTTTTATCATTGACTGATTGAACTCACCTGGTTCGGGGAGAGGAACTCTTGGTTGTTCTCATTCATGTACATGTTGTCACCATCAAACTGTAGTGAGAGAAAGAGAGACAGTGCAGTGGTTGAAAAAAATACTCAAATGTTTTACTTAGGTAAAAGTATCAATACTGCAATATAGAAATACTCTGTTAGGCTACAAGTAAAAGTGTACTAAAAGTGAAAGTACTCATAATGAGTTTTTACATATTTGAAAACTTGAAATAGGACATTCTGCACAATGAGAAATGTCTATAGTTTTCAAATATAAAATTTTCTTTTGAAAATAGCAGGATACAGTAGCCTATAAAGCTCACAATGCGCCGCATCGTGCACAATTACACTTAAGTATGCAGCTACTTAAGTACAATAAATGTACTGTTCCACCAATAGGTAGTGTGAACCAGTTGCACATGTGCAGCGCGGCAGGGCTAATGACTGCTGCATCCTTGGCTTATAGACCTCCATGGCTCTGGTGGATGTGTCAGTAATTACACTTCATTAGTGACACATATAATTAAGCCCCGGGCAAAAGCTGTGTGTGTGTGTGTGTAACTCACACTCCTGGGGCTTGGCGGCTCGCTTGCCAGCCTGTGGAAGGATGTCTTAATGCGTGTGCGTGTGCGTGTGCATGCGCGTGTGCATGTGCGTGGACCTGCGATTCTTCGGTGTCATGAGAGTTGACAAAAACACAAGACGCGGATGGAGTGGTAATCTCCAGCGCGTGCCGAAGACACACAGCACAGCATCAACTGGTGGCAAACGGACGGCCGCCATGCAGCCAGTGACACAGTGAACCGGAGAGCACCACCATGCAGCCAGTGAGACAGTGAACCAGAGAGCACCACCATGCAGCCAGTGACACAGTGAACCAGAGAGCACCACCATGCAGCCAGTGACACAGTGAACCAGAGAACACCACCATGCAGCCAGTGACACAGTGAACCAGAGAACACCACCATGCAGCCAGTGACACAGTGAACCAGAGAACACCACCATGCAGCCAGTGACACAGTGAACCAGAGAACACCACCATGCAGCCAGTGACACAGTGAACCGGAGAGCACCACCATGCAGCCAGTGACACAGTGAACCAGAGAACACCACCATGCAGCCAGTGACACAGTGAACCAGAGAGTACCACCATGCAGCCAGTGACACAGTGAACCAGAGAACACCACCATGCAGCCAGCGACACAGTGAACCAGAGAACACCACCATGCAGCCAGTGACACAGTGAACCAGAGAACACCACCATGCAGCCAGTGACACAGTGAACCAGAGAACACCACCATGCAGCCAGTGACACAGTGAACCGGAGAGCACCACCATGCAGCCAGTGACACAGTGAACCAGAGAACACCACCATGCAGCCAGTGACACAGTGAACCAGAGAACACCACCATGCAGCCAGTGACACAGTGAACCAGAGAACACCACCATGCAGCCAGTGACACAGTGAACCAGAGAACACCACCATGCAGCCAGTGACACAGTGAACCGGAGAACACCACCATGCAGCCAGTGACACAGTGAACCGGAGAACACCACCATGCAGCCAGTGACACAGTGAACCGGAGAACACCACCATGCAGCCAGTGACACAGTGAACCAGAGAACACCACCATGCAGCCAGTGACACAGTGAACCAGAGAACACCACCATGCAGCCAGTGACACAGTGAACCAGAGAACACCACCATGCAGCCAGTGACACAGTGAACCGGAGAGCACCACCATGCAGCCAGTGACACAGTGAACCAGAGAACACCACCATGCAGCCAGTGACACAGTGAACCAGAGAGTACCACCATGCAGCCAGTGACACAGTGAACCAGAGAACACCACCATGCAGCCAGTGACACAGTGAACCAGAGAACACCACCATGCAGCCAGTGACACAGTGAACCAGAGAACACCACCATGCAGCCAGTGACACAGTGAACCAGAGAACACCACCATGCAGCCAGTGACACAGTGAACCAGAGAACACCACCATGCAGCCAGTGACACAGTGAACCAGAGAACACCACCATGCAGCCAGTGACACAGTGAACCAGAGAACACCACCATGCAGCCAGTGACACAGTGAACCGGAGAGCGCCAGACTATACGCCCGGCGCCGTTCCTATTAATAGGGGTGGGTACGATATACCTCGCGATACGATATCCGTGGCGATATTAGGCCATCGATAACGACAAATATCACGATATGTTGCGATATTGCAATATTCAATATATATTGCAAGAGATTTCGTCAACGATATATCACGCAATCTGTAACTAAAAATGAAAAAATAAATAATAACTATGGACACAGGGCCGTTTTGGACACGGGGCGGCTTGCCGGCACCGGGCCAGCACCCTGGGCGGTGCGTTCCTGTGGGTCTATTTATTGGGCTATTTTCAAATAGCCCAATAAATACAATAAGGGCTTTAAGTGGTTGAAGTTTCAGTCTCACTGATGATGTCATTCTTGGACAACAGCGTTTATTGTTAAACAGTAAAATATCCTGGCCCACCACCACCGCTACATATTTTTGTTGCGTTAAGTGTTTGATAAACCACATTTGAGGGATAATTCCCACATAATTTGTATATATATAATATGCTACTATATTTAGGAATGCAAAATTTATGTCGATACCTACTGCATTTTCTTTTACTCCATTATATCGGTATCATTCCCCCAAAAAGATCCAGTTATTGTGGGGCGTGCCAGTGGTCAGGAGCCAGCCTGTTAGTCCAGCCAGCCCACGATAGCCTGCCAGTTTATAGTGTTAACAGGAGGGCCATGTCTGGCCAAGAGTCCACAACAGCCTTTAGCACATTACACAGTCTGCCAGAGAGATGTCAGGCCCCGGTCAGGCCCTCGCACGCACGCACGCACGCTCGCACGCACACACGCACGCACGCACGCAGCACTCAGCCCTGGGGAGAGGCAGCTAGTGGTGGAAAGTATAAGTACTGTACTGAATTTATTTAAGTACTGTACTTAAGTACAACTTTGAGGTATTTGTATACTTTACTTGAGTATTTCCAACAAATATTTTACTTTGAACTCCACTACATGTATTTGAGAACAATGAGTTACTAGTTACTTTGATTATTATTACAAAACGTACTTTAAACACATCAGCCCTACATACATTTCAGCCATTTGAAAATAGCCGATCATACAAGCTCACAATGCATCGCATCGTAATACATTGTGAGCTTGTAGATCGGCTATTTTCTAAATATTTGTATAGTATACATTAAAACAGTTTGAAAAGGGACATTGTGCACATAGTGAGTATTTCTACTTTTGGTATACATTTTGATACTGATACCTTTGTACTTTTACGCAAAGTAAATTGTGCTATAGTAGTAGTGCTACATTGCAGTATTGATACTATTGATACTAACAAAAAAAACTATTTTTTCCATCTCTGGAAAGGAGTGATGCGGGCAATGAGAAACAAAGTAGATGGGGGAGGACAGAAGTCATGAATAAGAGATAAGAGAGAGAGAGAGAGAGAGAGAGAGAGAGAGAGACTGTGTGAAGGAACAGTGCATGTGGGAGCCGCGACTAGCAGTGGAGGCCTTAAGCTGTGGTTGTTCTGGCTATAGCTGTGATTAACACTGGGGTCATAGCCAGAGGCCACCGCTTAGAGAACGCACGCACGCACACACGCACAAGCACACACAAGCACTCCCTCAGGCCTCTTCCCTGTCTCTCTCTATCGGACAATATTTTGGCACCCGCGCCGTTTATGAGAAAGCGAAACACAGCACCCGGAGACAGGCGGCCAGTTAGCCGTCTGAGATGAATGAACTGTTCTCTCTCTGACTGTGTGAAGTCAACTCGTGAATGAGTGTTTAAGGGCCTAAGGTGCACTGCTCCTGTTACCACTAGGTGAGACCTAAACACGTTAAAACAATTAAAGGAACCTGACCGTTGACCCTCTACTGTGCCAATGTTTTTTTTCCTCTCTCTTTTCTTCACAAGAAAGCCTCATAAAACAGACCCAGTGGCTGAAATACACGTGGGACGGACGTGTAACTACCACCATCTCGTACTGTATGTATATACGTACAAAGTAAAGATGGCAGCTTCATTTTGGGATTCGAACCCAGGTCTCGGGTGGGAATCGAGGGCTGACATTATTTTTATGCTGTGCTAAGACAAAGCAACCACTAGGGAAGGGCTGGGGACTAGAAAATATTGCACCTTGCATTATCCAACCTGTTCTGTGGTACTGTTCTGCATGTTTCATACACCATACTGTCCATGCCTAACAGAAACTAACTTTTCAGTATTACCCGTATTGCTTCCAAGATCCTCAGACTCCCTACACCCATACTTTGATATGAACAATAAGGCCATTACACGGTATAGCACTTTCAATATCAAATGACACTGTTCATCCTCTGTATCGCTTCTTTAACCTCATGCCATCTGGACAAAGATACAGAAGCTTGCCATGGAAAAAGGTCAGTTTTAGCAGGAGTTTTGTCCCCTCAGCCATCGCGACATTAAACAAACTGCCCCACGGATAGGATGGTTCTGTGCCAAGTGTTGTTTTTGATGTGGGTGTTTGAACAGACTGTGAATCCAAAGTGTTCTTAAAATGGGTGATAATTAACACAGGTGCAGACTGCAGAGGCATAAAAAACAATCCAATTCCAGAATGAAAAGAACACCCCATCCAAGATGGCCGCAGCACCAGGATGGGGTGGGGCAGAGGTGAGCGGGCGGGGTCGACATATGCCCGCACTGGGCTGCAACAAAACGGACCGCATGGCGTTGTATTACATTAACGTACAGTATACTCCAGTGGTTCCCCAGCAAAATGAGAACGCAACAACTAAATCACTTTAACCCGACTTTATACTTTAGATTATATAATATGAATCTACAAGCTACTGTAACAACAGGTTGCATCGCAAGGCAAGGCATTATGTGAGCTTGCAGATTTGCAATATTCGAGAAATTTGGTGCGTTAACCCATTCAGGACGCAAACCCCTTTTGTTGTTTTAAGCATAGCGTTATAAAATAGAACCGAGTGCCGCACTACGAGCTTGTACATCTATTTTTGAAAAATCATGAAAATGTGGCACAGAGTCCACGGCCAATACAGATAATTCCGGGGGTCCGTGACATGGAAAAGGTTGAGAACCACTGACAGAAACAGGTAGGTTTTTCTGAAAACTGTCAGGATTTAGAAAACATTTTTTTAGAATCGTCCTCAGGTCTAAATTGGTTATAAGAGTAATTGCTAACGGTAATAAACTGTAATACGAGGCAGCAATGACGCACGCACGGACGAATGGCGGTACGTGTTCTGTTTGCTTTTGCGTTCCTCCTCATGTTTACAAAAGGAGCACAGAACAAACTGGAGCACACAAAGGCAATAACTAGCAGCATTATGCGGTGTGAAAGCCCCTGCACATATTATTATATTCCAGCGTCTGATAGAAGCGTTGCTTCCAGTGCAGTGATTTGAACCTGATAGCACCATTAACGTTGGCGGAAGACGCCGGCGAACAATCATTGCGCTCAGCGGAACAAAAATGGAATCAATGTCTTTATTGCGGCGCACTTGGAAGCTGTTTTACATGCAGTGGTAATAATCACATGCTGGATGTGATGGCGTCTTCTTGGACCAGGGCTGTTGTAGCAGCTTCCCAGTGGTGGGAAGTTTACTTAACAGTAACACCCTGAGCGGCATAAACGGAGGTCTCTGTCCTAACAAATAGTTACGCTCAGCGCTCGAGACGGAGATTAATCACAGGACGGAACATTAATGATAGCATAACCGCTCCACAGGCCGGGAGCGCCTGTTGGGCAACATTCAATGTCATTTCCGGTCATCCAAAATGTCCCCCTCCCCATTTTAGTGGATGAGACCGAAAATCTTAAAACGTGAATAACTCTTGATCTAAATCAATCCGTCCAATTCTAACCAAGATACACCCAAGATGGCGCCTGGTGCACCTTGAAATGTGCTCCGTACGGTAGCTGCAAATCGCTGGGCGCTCTGATTTAATGGTCCTAAATACCCCCGGGCGTTCAGGGTGTTTATTACCGTACGTACAATTTTGAGGTATTATTTGTCCTTTAGTATTTCCAATTTCCAAATACTTTTACTTCTATGCTACTACATCTCAGAGGCAAATATTGTACTTTTACTCCACTACACTAATTATTTGAAAACTTGAATTACTAGTTACTTTGTAGATTTCGACAACATACATTAACCACTTCATTTAGGTTATTTGAAAATAGCCGATTTTCTAAATTATTGTTGTTTTTTTTTCAAAACTCTAAATGAGAAATTCTGCACAGTACTTTCTACTTTTGGTACTTTATAGTAGATGAAGATGAAGCCAATGCTTTTGTACTTTTACTCAAGTACATTTTGAATTCAGGACTTTTACTTGTAACAGAGTAGTTCTACAGTATATTGCAGTATTTAAACTTTTACTTGAGTAAAACGATCCACACAGAAGTACTTTTTCCACCACTGCAGCTTTCACACCTGCACGCTAAATCATTTGGATGGAAATAGACGCTAGCTAGGGTGCAAATGTGGCCTACATCTATACTGTATAATATATACTGTATCTAAATGTGGCCTACATCTATACTGTATATATAATATATATCTAAATGTGGCCTACATCTATACTGTATAATATATACTGTATCTAAATGTGGCCTACATCTATACTGTATAATATATACTGTATCTAAATGTGGCCTACATCTATACTGTATAATATATACTGTATCTAAATGTGGCCTACATCTATACTGTATAATATATACTGTATCTAAATGTGGCCTACATCTATACTGTATAATATATATCTAAATGTGGCCTACATCTATACTGTATATATAATATATATATAAATGTGGCCTACATCTATACTGTATATATAATATATATATAAATGTGGCCTACATCTATACTGTATAATATATACTGTATCTAAATGTGGCCTACATCTATACTGTATAATATATACTGTATCTAAATGTGGCCTACATCTATACTGTATATATAATATATATATAAATGTGGCCTACATCTATACTGTATAATATATACTGTATCTAAATGTGGCCTACATCTATACTGTATAATATATACTGTATCTAAATGTGGCCTACATCTATACTGTATAATATATATCTAAATGTGGCCTACATCTATACTGTATAATATATATCTAAATGTGGCCTACATCTATACTGTATATATAATATATATATAAATGTGGCCTACATCTATACTGTATATATAATATATATATAAATGTGGCCTACATATATACTGTATATATAATATATATCTAAATGTGGCCTACATCTATACTGTATAATATATACTGTATCTAAATGTGGCCTACATCTATACTGTATATATAATATATATATAAATGTGGCCTACATCTATACTGTATATATAATATATATATAAATGTGGCCTACATATATACTGTATATATAATATATATCTAAATGTGGCCTACATCTATACTGTATATATAATATATATATAAATGTGGCCTACATCTATACTGTATATATAATATATATATAAATGTGGCCTACATATATACTGTATATATAATATATATCTAAATGTGGCCTACATCTATACTGTATAATATATACTGTATCTAAATGTGGCCTACATCTATACTGTATATATAATATATATCTAAATGTGGCCTACATCTATACTGTATAATATATACTGTATCTAAATGTGGCCTACATCTATATTGTATATATAATATATATCTAGATGTGGCCTACATCTATACTGTATATATAATATATATCTAAATGTGGCCTACATCTATACTGTATATATAATATATATCTAAATGTGGCCTACATCTATACTGTATAATATATACTGTATCTAAATGTGGCCTACATCTATACTGTATATATAATATATATATAAATGTGGCCTACATCTATACTGTATAATATATACTGTATCTAAATGTGGCCTACATCTATACTGTATAATATATACTGTATCTAAATGTGGCCTACATCTATACTGTATAATATATACTGTATCTAAATGTGGCCTACATCTATACTGTATATATAATATATATCTAAATGTGGCCTACATCTATACTGTATAATATATACTGTATCTAAATGTGGCCTACATCTATATTGTATATATAATATATATCTAGATGTGGCCTACATCTATACTGTATATATAATATATATCTAAATGTGGCCTACATCTATACTGTATATATAATATATATCTAAATGTGGCCTACATCTATACTGTATAATATATACTGTATCTAAATGTGGCCTACATCTATACTGTATATATAATATATATATAAATGTGGCCTACATCTATACTGTATAATATATACTGTATCTAAATGTGGCCTACATCTATACTGTATAATATATACTGTATCTAAATGTGGCCTACATCTATACTGTATATATAATATATATCTAAATGTGGCCTACATCTATACTGTATAATATATACTGTATCTAAATGTGGCCTACATCTATACTGTATAATATATACTGTATCTAAATGTGGCCTACATCTATACTGTATATATAATATATATCTAAATGTGGCCTACATCTATACTGTATATATAATATATATCTAAATGTGGCCTACATCTATATGTATATATAATATATATATATAAATGTGGCCTACATCTATACTGTATAATATATACTGTATCTAAATGTGGCCTACATCTATACTGTATATATAATATATATCTAAATGTGGCCTACATCTATACTGTATATATAATATATATCTAAATGTGGCCTACATCTATACTGTATATATAATATATATATATATAAATGTGGCCTACATCTATACTGTATAATATATACTGTATCTAAATGTGGCCTACATCTATATGTATGTATATATAATATATATATAAATGTGGCCTACATCTATACTGTATATATAATATATATATAAATGTGGCCTACATCTATACTGTATATATAATATATATATAAATGTGGCCTACATCTATACTGTATATATAATATATATATAAATGTGGCCTACATCTATACTGTATATATAATATATATCTAAATGTGGCCTACATCTATACTGTATATATAATATATATATATAAATGTGGCCTACATCTATACTGTATAATATATACTGTATCTAAATGTGGCCTACATCTATACTGTATATATAATATATATCTAAATGTGGCCTACATCTATACTGTATATATAATATATATCTAAATGTGGCCTACATCTATATGTATATATAATATATATATATAAATGTGGCCTACATCTATACTGTATAATATATACTGTATCTAAATGTGGCCTACATCTATACTGTATATATAATATATATATATAAATGTGGCCTACATCTATACTGTATAATATATACTGTATCTAAATGTGGCCTACATCTATATGTATGTATATATAATATATATATAAATGTGGCCTACATCTATACTGTATATATAATATATATATAAATGTGGCCTACATCTATACTGTATATATAATATATATATAAATGTGGCCTACATCTATACTGTATATATAATATATATATAAATGTGGCCTACATCTATACTGTATATATAATATATATCTAAATGTGGCCTACATCTATACTGTATATATAATATATATCTAAATGTGGCCTACATCTATACTGTATATATAATGTGGCCTACATCTATACTGTATAATATATACTGTATCTAAATGTGGCCTACATCTATACTGTATATATAATATATATATAAATGTGGCCTACATCTATACTGTATATATAATATATATATAAATGTGGCCTACATCTATACTGTATAATATATACTGTATCTAAATGTGGCCTACATCTATACTGTATATATAATATATATATAAATGTGGCCTACATCTATACTGTATATATAATATATATATATAAATGTGGCCTACATCTATACTGTATATATAATATGTATCTAAATGTGGCCTACATCTATACTGTATAATATATACTGTATCTAAATGTGGCCTACATCTATACTGTATATATAATATATATATAAATGTGGCCTACATCTATACTGTATATATAATATATATATATAAATGTGACCTACATCTATACTGTATATAATATATATATAAATGTGACCTACATCTACTGCCGCCATGACAATTATTGTCACTGCAGTAAATAAAAGGCACAGAAGAGGAGAAAAAAAAGCATCAAAACAAACAATAGGGAAATCAAGATGAAAGGTTATAATTAGTCACTCGTGCTACGTTGCGCGTTGTGGCAGCTCGTCAGCTAAACTGACTCCATGTGTGTTTTTACGACTTCTGTCTACGCAACAAAACAGACTGTTCAAACTAGCACACACACACACACACACACACACACACACACACACATTATTTGGAGGTGGAAATATAAATGTTATACCAGCACACACAAACTCACCTTCAGTGGTGGAAAGTAACTAAATATGTTTACTTATAAGTACTGCACTTAAGTACCATTTTGAGGTATTTGTACTTTACTGGGGTATTTCCAATTTCCAATGACATGAAAAAGGTTGAGTACCACCGACATAGAAACATGAGTTTTTCAGAAATTTGTCAGGATTTAGGAGACTTTTTTTTAAT